>NC_071352.1:7727500-8027500 GCF_027744825.2 Synchiropus splendidus
CTCCGGACTATTACAAAAAAACAATCGCCTAGTCATCAGGGTTATTTGAATCAGAGCAGGGTATGTTAAATAACATACTTCAGGATCGGAAACTGGTGGATCAGAAGGACGGCTTGTGAGGAGATGTGAAGTTAGGAAGGGTAGTGATGGGAAACAGTGTCCTCACTTTCAGAGGATACCAGAGGGTACTGCTTTTATATATGTTTGGATTTGAATTTCAATGAAACCTCTTTTTTTTTTTCGGAAATCTAAAGCGCCATCTAGTGGCCTCTAATGAATCTATCATGATAGAAAGGGAGGTGAGAAGCGAGTGATAGGCATGAAATTGAGCTTTTGCTCCTCCTCATCTAGCATCTTGTGGGACACTCTCACTGTGAGGCACTCAGTGGTGTCAGAAGTAGGATGCTGAGACTGTTTGATGCCTCTGAGTGGGGACGGACAGACGAGGTATCATGAAACAGTACCGCAGGGTTGATGAAACACCAGATGGCGCTCTTGTCTTAGAAATGATGTGAGGTTTCACTGAATTAGTTGTCCAGTTGTCTGGTGAAAATCAGGACACTGTTTCATGAAACATCACCAAGCCATCACTACCTCTGAGGAACCCGCAGTAGTCGACCAAAAGGGAGTGAAGCAGCAGTTAAAAGGTTCAGATAAACAGTGAAGAAACCGACTGCTGAAGCCTCACTGACTTGCTCTTTGGCAAAATGGTGTCAGAAAAGGGATGGTATAATTCGAAGCTAACCCAGTGTGAGTGATGCATGGAATAGGTGCAATAGGTGGAACATGCATTCTCAGGGTTGTGACGGAGGCGTGAATGGTATGTTAACACACACACGTTTCACTCTTATGAGGGAAATCACACTCCATTCAAAGGCCTCATTGAATCGATATCCAGGAAGTGAGAGGTGATGCACAATGAACTCTCCCGTCCTGCTTATCACTCAGGTGGAATGTCGCTTATCTTTGCATCTTCAAAACTAAAGCACAGCGTGTCAAGGCGTTACAAGCAGCCAGGGTCACGATCTGTTTTCAAGCTCACGGCGGGTTTGTTGTTGACCTGTCTGACACTTCAGGCTGTGTTTACAGCCGCAGTAAAAATCATCTTGAGCCCGTCGTCGTGTTTCTGTTTTGATCTTGTCCCTCTTATCAGAACTCACTGAGGATGATTCGACCTCAGAAAATCCCTGTGGCCCTGAAAGCTTCTTCACCCCAGGGGGCAAAGGTTAATTCATGAAAAAGAATTTAAAGTATACACTGTACATATTCGCCTGACACAAGGCCCTATCTATTCCCATTGATCTTTTAAGCACACGTGTTTATCAAAAGTTTCCAAGAGCCATAAAGCGTCGTCCAATGAGCTTTGAGAAGGAGGCGATTGCTGAGAGGTCAGGAAGGAAACTGGGACTTTGCCTCAGGACCAGATTGTCCCCAAACACTTGGACACAGAACAGCGACAGCGCACACCTCATGGGCTTTGGTGACGCTTGACCACTCACAGCAGGTGAGCTCTTCATTCATGAATTATAAATAATAATTCATTTATTGTCCAGACAAAATCGCAGTTTGATTTGGCATTTTTTTCCTCTTTGGTCAAGCACTATATATTTTTAATATTTTTATATTTTAATAATTTGGGAGTCTGTATTATAAAGCTTGTTTATGCGAGTAACATTTAAATAATATTCTTTAGCAAACTGCTATTTCAGACGTATGATTTATTAAATACAATATTTTTGTTAATGACTTACGTATTAACAATAAAATATATTTAGTTAATTCCAAAACATGTTATTATGTTCATACAACATGCTGTGTATATCTGATATGAATTAAATAATGACATGTGTGTAATAATAATAGTAATAATAATAATATACAGATATATTTGTAAAATAAAAAAAAATGTTAAAAAACTTTTTAAGCACAAATATTGAAAAAATATTATCTAAAAATGCGCAATATAAATATGAAATCTGAAATATAATTTGCTCAATATAAGTCTATGTTGATACAATACTCTTGACCAAGTACTATTGTGGAGTATAGTATCATGTTTCCATTATATTAAATAGTTCAGGTATCATGTACTGTTCAATTTTGTATCTTATTTATCGTTATTTTTTGCAGTATCAGAATGGAGAAGAAGCCTTTAATACTAAACATTTACTACGATGACCGTGCCATTGAAAAGATGATTGAGTTCATTTACTGCGTCATATTTCATAACCCCGTTCTGAAACAGACACTGTCAGGACGTCTTGTTAAAACATGCAAGAACAACACGGATAAGCGACTCAGGTGACACAATAAAGCAATAAATCGTTCAGTCAAAAGGCTTCCAATTGCATCGATCCGACCGCGACAATGTGACGTTCACCACACGGCTGGGGCTCTCATAAAAAGATCTGGGGAATTTATGACTGGCAGTATCAAAGATAATAGGTTAACAAGTGACTTTCCGAGGGGGAGACGGATAATAATTGACTCTCATTAGATTAATAACTGCAAGACGTCAGCGCTTAATACGCCGTAACGCACTTTTGAATGGAAGAGACGACTTTCAAATTCGGGAAAGCTCCGCCTGAAATCGACCTTGTTCTTTAGTTTGGCTACGCGCTCCACTAGAAGAGTGAAAAGACTTGAAGAAAAACAAGCCAGAGACAACAAACCGCTAAACTTCAGTGCATTGTTTTATCATCTCAAGCGGATGTTAAGAACGATCAGTGCAGGTTAAGCTGTGCCGAGAGTCCACTGAAGGTAAATCATCAACCGCTGATAACAACTGCAATAGTGGTTTTGACACCGGACAATGATACCCCGAGGGACTGCCTGACCGAGACTACCTGCTCAGACACCCAGGGTCCAGCAAAAACCAACCCAGCATATATGAAAGAGCTTGAATGGGAATAAGGACGGCACTCTGAGAGAGAACAACGGCGGCCAGTGACCATTTCTCAGTAAAATCATATAGCGTAGAATACCAGATGTCCTCTCACAGTTCTCACACTTCTGTTTATTGTTTAATATCTGAATAGATCCTGTATTTTTTTTTACACAAATGGTGTCAAAAGTAGGCTTAATACAAAAACAATGGGGCCCAAATGGGCTAGGTGACAAGCCAACTGCTCTCCACTTACAGCGGGTTCAATAAGAGATGAAACCCCATGTTGAATGTTGAAGTACTAGGAATGTGGTAAGCAAGTCTGTTGTGTAGCTTCCAGTTGGTTTTTCCCAGAAAATATAGCCTTTATATAAGTACATTCTGACTAGTGATGAGGCTTCATGAAACAGTGTCCTCGTTTTCAGAGCTCAGTAGGTGGCGCTCGAGGTTTAAAAATGAAGCTGCGTTTGTCTAAAATGGTTGTTCAAATCCAACAATTTTAGAGCCGCGAGTGCCATCTAGTGGGCTCAGAAAATGAGGACACTGTTTCATGAAGCCTCATGAGCCGTCAATATATTTTACTAAGGCCTTCAAATAACTGATGTACAAATTACTGGTTGCTTTGGGGAATAGTTTTCCAGATTGACTGATGTGATCTGTGCCTTGTCTGTACCAGGTTGGTGAAAATGAGTCTGGAACAAAGTGGCCATGAGGCCATCAACACCAGCTTCACCACCGTGCACGCGTTCGGCGGCGCTCGCAGCAAAAAGCAGCTCTGCTACATGCAGAAGGACGGCAGGTTTCCCGTGGTGTTCCAGAAGGGCCCTGGGGACTGGAGCCCCTTCTTCATGGACATCTTCACCACCCTGGTGGAGATCCGCTGGACAGTCATGTTCCTCTTCTTCTGTCTGTCCTACATCCTCTCCTGGCTGCTGTTCGGCCTCTGCTATTGGCTGATAGCGTATGTAAACGGAGACACCGCCAGTGAGTCGAGCAACCCCTGTGTGGTGAACGTTCACAGCTTCACGGCCGCGTTCCTTTACTCCATGGAAACGCAGGCTACTATTGGTTACGGCTTCAGGGGGATGACTGAGAACTGCATGGTGGCCATCGTCGTGGTGACCATTCAGGATGTGTTCAGCTGCCTCCTGGATACCATCATCATCGGGGTCATCGTGGCTAAAATGGCGTCCGCCCGGAAGAGGGCGCAGACGGTTGGATTCAGCAGCTTTGCTGTAGTGAACCTCAGAGACAGGACTCTGTGTTTGTCATTCAGACTAGCGGACTTCAGAGGGAACCACATCCTCGAGGGCGTCGCGAAAGCTCAACTTGTCCGTCACGTGAGGAAGCCTTCTGGATACATGGTGATGTTGTACCAAGATCTGGAGCTCGAGGAGCGAGAAGTTGTCCTCCCTACACCGGTGACTATCATCCACAGGATAAACCCCGACAGCCCGCTGTACCGCGTGGGCCCGGAGGACCTGCTGGAGGACCACTTTGAGATCATTGTGACCTTCACCTACACGGGAGACTCCACCGGGTTGCTGCACCAGACTCGGACCTGCTACACTCCGGCTGACATACGGTGGGGACAGCGCTTCCAGGACATGCTGAAACTAGGGAAGAACCACTACAGAGTCGACTACTCTCGGTTTAATGAGTCCACATGGGTTCCAGTGCCGCATCTGAGCGCAGAGCAGTATGACAGAGCCGGGAATCAGGATCTCAACCGCACACACACCTCACAAGTGTCTTCAATAAAGGGAGACGCCACCACAGTAAGACCTTACGTGACTGAAGAGGTGATGCACCAAACCATCTTGTAGTGGATCAACCAGCATGTATGTATATTTTGTATATAACTTTGTGTTAAAATTCTGTATATTTATTGGCAAATATATAAAGTGTGTTTATGGCGTACTGCAATAAACTGTCACACATTTCAGACATGGTTGATGAAGTGATTTTTATTTTTATTTTTATTTTTATTTTTATTTTTATTTTTTTTTATTTTTATTTTTATTTTTATTTTTTATTCAAAAAATAGAGTTAGATAAGATTGTTTTCTTGAAGCTCAAAAGTGCAGAATAGTAAGTAATATTAACGGAATATTTGTAAATAATCATAATTTGGGGGAAATTAAAAATATTGCAAATTAAAATCGTTATAGGTAAAGGGAAAATATTATAGTATATAGTAATAGTATTTTACACTTATACAAGAGAAATGATTAAAAAATAAAAGGGCTATTTCAGTGGAAACATTTAAGAGTTTTTTCTCTAAATTATTGACGCAAAATTGCATTAAAACGATAATTAACTTTGATAAATATACTTAAGACATTAGTGGAATGGAAGCAGGTTTTTTATTGCAATAAAATATCATCGTCAAATCTGCAGAGTTGCTCCACACTGTCATCTTGTGGTCACACTCAAAACTGATTCTCCATGACACCACATCAACCGTCTTCTGTATTTACAGTCAGAAATGTAAAATATGTGGGAACAAAAACAGCTAACTGAGAGTAAACTTGCATGTCGTTTTAAAGCAGACTTCCAAAGTGTTCATTTAAAAACCACCCGGAGACGCACAAGCTTCCCATTGGCCGGTAGAGGCGACGGGGCGGGGCTTAGGAGCGCTCCTGATTTCCCTCTTCGCAGTGTCACTCATCTTCACTGCAGCTGGAGAGTTTCATGGGAGAAAACGCAGCTTCTTACCGGAACCGTGGAGAGCGTCGTAAACGGAAAACTCAATAAGTGCGCAGATGCGCGCAGGACGCGCGTATGGGACTTGTAGCGGCCGAAAAACAGTTTTGCACCACAAGATCCTACAGGTATGTAAACAAATCCTATTTTTGTTTGTTCGCAGAATGGACCAGAACTAGTGCTGCAAAGTTAAAACTTAAGTATTAATATGAACAAAAGAATTATATATATTTAAAGACCCGAAATAAAGACAATAAGTAGCTGCAATAATAATCGTTATTGACATAGATATGCAAGTGTTAGACTCGCAAACTTCATATGTAACGGTGGGAGGCATATTGGACTGAAATAAGGACCGGCGGTTGCATAATTAAGTGGTACAGAAACTGCAGACTGATGGGCCCAACTATTGATCGGATTATTAAAAAGGGTCAGCTTTATGTAACCAGTTTCCATTTGCCCCGGCTGCTGTAAACAATAACACATGTGGATGCACGCGGGCTGTGCATCCCTGTCACATCCTGCACCACCAGCCATGCTGCTGCTGCTGCTGCTGAAACTTGTCTGAGGATTTGTTTCAATGACAATAATATAGATCCGATGTCACTTACTCAGTTGAAACTTTAAAAGTTTACCCTGCACTCACACTAATACCAAAATTTCTGATATGGACGCGATGGTTTTGAAAATCTGAGTCATAAGAAATAAGTGAGATACAGATGTTAGACCATAAATATGCCCTAAAAATGGTTCAAAATGACACTAAAAAACACCATAAACTGGCAGAAATATATCATGCATATTTTAAAAGCAACCTATTTCTGTTCAGTTCCTTAAACCATATGACGTTTTCACAATTCAGATTCAACTGTGACCCACAGTAATCCCAAATATATTGAACTTGTCGGCATAAATTCGTGTTTAATTGCAGAGTGGGTGTTTGGAAGAGGCCTAGAAATGTGCCTTTATTCCATCTGGATTAAGTCGATCTGTAATTTGACTCAGGTCCCTGCGGACTGAGCTGCCTCATTAATTTGTACATTAAATATTCCTTTCCTCTCCGTCAGCACACTGCGGTGAATATGAATATCATTGGGAAGGTCCCCCCAGTGCTGCGCACGTTTGTCTGGAGCAGAAAAGTAACTGAGTTTACGCTGCATTATTTACACACCGCGTGTAACCACACACCCACACGCACTTGGCTCTGGCTCCTGTCAATTACTTCTCACACTGTTGTCTTTTTCCACAGCCCTCTTCACTGATGAGGTCCAAAAGTGGTGCCAGGGAGGAGTAGGCCACCTTCTTCCAGCCAGCCGTGTCCCCCTCCTGAAGGTCCTGGTGGACGTATTTTCTGCCTAAGATTGTCCCCGGGATCATTCGAAACTGTTTCTCCAACGCTTCTACCAGAAACTTAGACTGTTTTCCAAAGCAGAACAGGCCCAGCCCTCCCAGGCGGAAGCGATGGGGAGCGTGCGAAGCCACCGCTACAGCATCGTCTCCTCAGAGGAGGACGGCATGAAGCTCGCCACCATCGCCGTGCCCAACGGCTACGGCAACGGCAACGTCAACAAGGCGCTGGACGAGCCCCAGCGCCAGAGTCGCTTCGTCCGGAAGGACGGTCACTGCAACGTGCAGTTTATCAACATGAGCGAGAAGGGCCAGCGCTACTTGGCAGATATCTTCACCACCTGCGTGGACATTCGTTGGCGCTGGATGCTGCTCATCTTCTGCCTCTCCTTCCTCCTCTCCTGGCTCTTCTTTGGCCTGGTCTTCTGGCTGGTGGCGCTTTCTTACGGAGATTTGGAGAACGAGACTCAGCTGTGTGTTTCAAACGTGGACAGCTTCACTGCTGCCTTCTTGTTTTCAGTGGAGACCCAGACCACCATCGGTTACGGGTACAGGTATGTGACCGAGGAGTGTCCGGTTGCTGTGTTCATGGTTGTCTTCCAAAGCATCGTGGGATGCATCATCGACGCGTTCATCATCGGTGCCGTGATGGCTAAGATGGCCAAGCCCAAAAAGAGGAACGAGACCCTGGTGTTCAGCCATTACGCCACCGTGGCAATGAGGGACGGGAAGCTTTGCCTCATGTGGCGAGTGGGGAATCTGAGGAAGAGTCACCTGGTGGAAGCCCACGTCCGAGCCCAGCTCTTGAAGTCCCGCACCACCGCAGAGGGGGAGTTCATCCCTCTGGATCAGGTGGACATTGACGTGGGTTTTGACAGCGGCATTGACAGAATCTTCCTGGTCTCTCCCATCACCATCGTCCACGAGATCGATGAGGACAGCCCCTTCTATGAGATGAACAAGCAGGAGCTGGAGACATCAGAATTTGAGATCGTCGTCATTCTTGAGGGAATGGTGGAGGCCACAGCTATGACCACCCAGTGTCGGAGCTCCTACATAGCCAGCGAGATCTTGTGGGGTTACCGCTTTGAGCCGGTCCTATTTGAGGAGAAGAACTACTACAGAGTGGACTACTCTCGCTTTGACAACACCTACGAGGTGACCAACACCCCACAGTGCAGTGCCAGGGAGCTGGCAGAGAAGAGGTCCAACCCCTCCACTTCAAGGAACTCCTTCTGCTATGAGAACGAGGTCGCGCTTGAAAAGGTCGACTTGGAGGAGGACATCGAAGAGGAGGAGGAGGAGGAGGAGGAGACCAGGAGCACACAGGACGTTGAGGTGAATGCTCTGGATGACGTGAACACAGATGCAGCCTCAGACTCTGAACACAGCGCGGACATTTTGCCTTTAGAAACAAGACCTTTGACTGCGGAACCCGAAATATAACAGCAGGTGATTCATGAGGTTGCGGTTGCAACGGAGCTTTTGGGTTACATGAACTGGTTGCACTGGGCTGTAGGAACAATATTGGCCAGATCCTTCACATGGGTACAAGCATTTTGATAAAGAATCAAAGATTTATGACACAATTTTGACCGTGTGTGGCCTCACTGTCGCTAAATTTGGGTTTAAAAAAATGAGGGAACAGGCTACATTCACATTGTGTTTCAGGTTATTTCTAGAGAGCAAAAAAGCAATTCCAATGGTTTATTCTGAATTCTACCTTCTCACCACCTTCACCAACGGTCCATAACTGTCAGTAGAGGCAGATGAAAATGTTTTCCCCAGCTGAGTGTTTGTCTCCCCCTTAGCTTTCACCATAGAACCAGTGCCCATCTGCGGACGCCTCAGGGACGTCTGGGCCTCTTTGCCTATAGGCTTAGCTTCACCTCACTGGCTTACTTCCCCTTAAAATCCTCCAAAATTCAAACATAAAATTCTTTTATTTACCACTACAAATGTCATATATCTTTTAAAGTAAAAACCAGTGCGATACAACGCATTTGTCTGCTTACACAAGATGGCCGCGCTAAAGCTATTGGCGTGTTCGATGAATAAAGTTTGTCCGGGAATCAATCCGATTATTTATATTCTGCCTCCATCTATTATTGTTTATGCTGTAGTTGCCCATGACAACGACAAAAAAAGTCACACAAGAGCAAACACCATGTGAACGCAGCCTTCAGTATAAGCTATTTTAGCAGATGTATATGTTTTGCATTAGTTTTTCACTGAACAACTGAAGCCACACAAGGACTTGTTTGTTAATGAGCTGGTCTCTTAGCAAATCGGTATTTACAGTCTTCTTCCATGTGGTCTGTACGATGACTTGCACAGATTAGGAGCGGGGAATAAAAGATGCTTTATCTTTCCGAAACGTCTCCAGCAATAAACCTTTTCAAGCGGTTCAGGTCGGTGACAGAATGTGAAGCTGAAGTCGTGAATGTTTGTGATAAGTGCTGCTAAGTTACATATGATATGTTTGGAGGGAGATCCAGAAGCCAAAATGTATTATTTGTATTTGCAAAGCCTCCTTTTGGAGATTTTAACAGCAACCTGTGTTGTTCATTTTAGATGTAGACAAGCATGAAGCTGTGTGTGAGTGTGTGTGTGTGTGTGTGTTGTTGTTTTTTCCAAAGCACTTTCTTCCTCATCAGCGAGTTTCCTACATTAGAAACAGAGACTGCTTGACATGGGCTGACGCTAAAACAATAAAAGCTCATCCTTGCGGGTCGAATTGTAAGGAGATTATTTATTGGATGACTGTAACAAGTTGGCCACCAAACTGGCTTTAATTCAGTATATTTTCGGTGTGTACGCGCAACAATGTGTAGTGTGGATCAGATACCGCTGGGTTATTATTAGATCCAAAATATTCCTCTGTTTGGGTGGCGTCCATGTGAGCGCAGTCTCTGTTTAAAAAGCCAAAGCCCTACTGAGACTCTCTCATTCTAAAGTCGACTGGCTCATATGAAGCATTGGAGTTGTCCACTTAACAAACTCTAATATTTCTTGAGCACTCACACACTGGAATTTTCTTTCGACATATTCAAGATCAAGTTAGCCCGAAGTGTGCGCAACACGAGCTTCTGGGAAATGACTGAAAACATTTCATCCATTCGACTTGGTCCTGCACAAACTGTATAGTTTTTTTAAAAAATCTTTTGTAAATTATTATGCTCATAAAGACTGTATGCTTTAGATGATGTCATAATTTTCCAATAAAACCTTGGTGAAAATCTATTTGGGGGTTTTATGAGGATGCTTTTCATCGTTTTAGCCAAAATACCTTGATAAACTCGACCAACTTTCTTGCTTGTGCGAGCGACCGCTGGAAAACTAGCGCCACCTGGAGTCGTTCTGAGCTCTTTTGTAATGATCCGAATGAGAACCAGCTAAAAATATACAGCTAAAATAAGGGAAAAAACATACAGGGAAATCAGTGTGGATTGAATGAGCTGCTTGGCAGAGGTCTGTTATTCCAGCATACTACTAAAAATACTACATTTTTTATTTGTGTTTCAGTTAGTCGGTGTTGAGTTTCCTCTTCTTTTTGGTCCACTCTTCACTGAAAGGCTTAAAAATGGAGTATAAAGACAGTAACCACCACTTCTGCTCGAAGATCAATAAGTCTAAGGGGTGAAACATGGGTGTAGCAAGGGAGAGGCAGTCTGGGGAGGCGGGACTCATTCTGTGACCATCCAATGCAGACTGCTTTCACCGATATGTTAGCATAGATGTTTCATGCTGGATTCTTATTGAGTGGGTAGTATTCACCGATGGCGGCGGGTCAGAGTAAAAAGCGTTTTGTTGTTGATGCTGTGACACCAAGTGACCATCAGTTGAATCTCTAGCGTCCCCTAGGTGATGATGTGGTTGTGACCGGAAAGCTCAGTCCGAGATTTGGAGTAGATTTTCAATCGATGTGTGAGAATATTTGTGAGAATCCTCCAAATATCTTGGGAACGCGGAGTAGCTGGGGCATTCTTTGACCGCTGAAATGAGCCTCTGCCCTCCTTCATGGTAATAACAGTGTAATATCGGACTTATAAGTACGTAGTCACAGCTAAGCTACACGTGTACAACAACCGACTCCTCTGGAAGAGCAAACAATGGCCGCCAGCTTGTGTAACACCAATAACAGCGCAACACGATGAGAAAAAAATCCATCTTTTCCTATTATGGCCAACATCAGGTTGTATTCGGTTGAATCATAGCGACAACTGCGACACGTTTGTGTGGCGTTTTGGAGGTTTCCATCACGGTATGAGGGATCTATTGATGCGACCCCAGCGCAGAGAGGCAGTGAGCTGATGTGATTAGGTTCCACGCAGGAAGTGAGAGCCACCTCGGGGCTTTTTCCACATTATCCGATAAACATCCACAAATCTTGCTTTTGACTTGAAAATAACCTTAAAAATAATTCAATCCCATCTGATGTTTCTCATAATTCTCCCTTAAAATAAAAAATATAACTTTTTCTATGTATTTTTTTCAATAAAAAAATTAAAAAATAGTTTTTTACATTTTTTTTGGATGATGTGCCACGGCTTTTCAGGTGTCTGGGATGTTTTCCTAAATTCATCGCCCCCAAAAAGAGCAGGATTACATCAGCATGTGTGGTGACATTCAGCTGGAGAGTCGTGCGCTGTGTGAAATTCATTGACTGGCCTGAGCTGGCTGCAGAGGACCTGTCGATGATGCCGCTGACGTCCCTGGCAAATTCCCTCGAAATGGCTGGTCCGCAATAGCACGACCTTCACATTAGCCGGGTGAACGGTCACACAAATAAATTAAAAAGCACAGTGGCTGGAACACAGCGACTACGTGTCAGAGGAGATGCTGCTAGGTGAAGTACCAGCAGACTTGTTACAGCAAGCCTCGTTCAAACCTCTAGTTTTACACCCAAATTTACATCTCTAGTCTAAAAAAGATCCAGAGTCCATCATCATGTTCCTGTCTTTGACAGCAACCCTTCAAATAACTGTAAATCAGTTGCCTTCTATTTATCACATGGCCGGTCTTTTTCTTAAAGTTTACACACCTAACTCTGCTGTGTGTGACAGATGGGGTGGATTGATGTCGCGGGAGGAAGTTTCTGTCGCCAGCACTGTTTTTTCCGAGCATATTTGAGATGGTTATTTGATAAGGAACTCTTTGCACTCGCTGGTGAACTCCAGTGCCATGCGTGGTTTAGATCGAATGATGTGACAAAACATATGAAGTAACAGGTGACATATGAGAACAAAGACATAACTGAAGACACAAAATTGAAGTCAAAAATTCACTGACATTAAAATTACTTTTTGACTCACACAGACATAGCAAGGAGAAAGTGTTTTCAAGATGGCCACAGACAAGCCAGGTGTGTTGACAAGTCACCACTTTCTGTTATTTTCACACTAGCAGTCTCTAAAGTATATAAAAAAAAAAAGAAATAGATATCTATGAATCTCTCTCTCTCTCTCTCTCTCTCTCTATATATATATATATATATATATATATATATATATATATTCAGAATCATCGCACAGTATATTTTTGAAAATGCAGGGGGTTTAAAGTAGTACATGTATGTAACATAATAATACATCTCACTTTTTATTGTCATTTAACAATATTTTTTTAAATACTTTGTTTCATAATGATGTGTCTATATTTTGTTCAGATGAAATGAAAAGTAGTAAAATGTTCCTCCTCAGTGTAAAATAAGGTATAATTATCAGTGGCAAATACTTCATAGTAGTAATAGTAGTAATTAAGTAAGTAAGGCCAAATGCTATAATTACAGGCAAAATGTAGTAATAATAATAACAACATTATTATATTATTACTATTATTATTATTATCAATACAACAACAACAACAACAACAACAACAACAACAATAATAATAATAATAATGATAATGACAATAATAATAATAATAATAATAATAATAATAATAATAATAATAATAATAATAATAATAATAATAATAATAATAATAATAATAATAATAATAATAATAATATTTTTTTATATTTTTAAATATGTATATGAACACTTGTTATGTCCAATCAAAACAAACATCACCATTTGACTTGGAAATTGTGATGTCCAAGTTCCGGTATCGAAACAAAAGATAATCCACTTCCAAAGAAACGGTAACAACCAAAAGTTCAAAAGGATTAAATAAGGTAATTACATAATCCCGATGACATGAGATTGCATAAGTGCTGACGGTGGATGTGCAGTCGAAATATTGGGCGTGCTCAGTGAGAGACGGGGACTGGGGGCAGAAGAAGGGAAATACTCCTCAGAGTGCACACATGAGTCATGAGAACATGGAGCTCACACCCACATCCAGGTCCACATCTAGGACGGGTTCAATGGAGCCACATCTGGAGGTTCACACACGTGGAAATGGTGTGGCTCACTGCTCAATGGTGTTGACCACTGAAGGCTTTCAAACCAAGACCACCAGTTCATTCCAACAACACCACGTGGGGTCATGAACGCCTCACAGTGAGCCCAACAGCATTGGCTTCTCACCACATCAGACTGCATTTGCTTCCTGGTCCAGTGAATCAGGTTTGCCCAACGATCTATCGATGAATGGAATCGCTCCAATGAACTGCCCATAAAAGGGGTGAAAACCAAAGGGGAGCTGCCCTCGTGCCTGAGCAGAGGTATATTCATTACAAAGATGCTCTGACAGACTACTGCGGTCACGCACAGCTGCGAGTGCCATGCAATGCAATGCATCTCCAGTTCAACTTCTGTTTACAGGCTCTGGATGCAGCTATCAAGGTCAGTGGCGCTGCAGCCAGAACCCAAAGGTCAGGCAGGAATAGATCGCCGACGGATTCCCGGCTGGTAAATGGTTGCTAATGCTGATGCTAACGCCAATAGGAAGCTAAAATAAGCCAGTTGTTGTTGCTTCACGAGTGACCGCATCCCCGCATGTCATGGAAACACCTCGACTTGGGTCCAACATAGTTTACACTGGTGGCCAAATATAGAAAGTGCAGCGCAGTTAATGTTGCTATTGTGCGTGTTTACAAGTTCCACAAGATCAGTAAGGAGAGAAAGTGTCAACAGAAGGGAAAAATAGCGATCGCGTAATTGGGTTTCATCTGGCTTAGCAACTGGAGCCTGTGGTCAAATGAAAGACACGGAAGGGACAACAGCACGGACCCTCAGTTTCAGCTGGAGCGATGGGAAAAAGAAAGAAAGAAGAAGACAGGGAATAGTTGAAACAGGTGACGATAGAGAAGCTAGTTTCCTGCCAGGATTCCCCCATGTCCACACACACACACACACACAGACACGGGCACTTGCGACCAGAGGGTCCTTGCAAGTGCATCAGCTGTCGCGTGCTTTGGTCGAACATGTTATCTGACACTGGTCATGTTTAAAGTTAACTCTAACCTTTGACTTATCTAATGTTGCTGGTGTCTATCTATCTATCTATCTATCTATCTATCTATCTATCTATCTGTCTATCTGTCTGTCTGTCTGTCTGTCTGTCTGTCTATCTATCCATCCATCATCATCCATCCATCATTCGTCATCCATCCATCCATCCATGCATCATCCATCCATCCATCCATCCATCTATCATCCATGCATCCATCCATCCATGCATCCATCCATCCATCTATCCATCATCCATCCATCCATCCATCTATCCATCCAATGCAACCATCCATCCATCCATCCATCTATCATCCATGCAGCCATCCATCCATCATCCATCCATCCATCCATCTATCATCCATCCATCCATCCATGCATCATCCATCCATCCATCCATCCATCTATCATCCATCCATCCATGCATCATCCATCCATCCATCCATCCATCCATCCATCTATCATCCATGCATCCATCCATCCATCCATCCATCTATCATCCATGCATCATCCATCCATCCATCCATCCATCCATCCATCTATCATCCATGCATCCATCCATCCATCCATCTATCCATCCAATGCAACCATCCATCCATCATCTATCATCCATGCATCCATGCATCCATCCATCCATCATCCATCCATCCATCCATCTATCCATCCAATGCAACCATCCATCCATCCATCTATCATCCATGCAGCCATCCATCCATCCATCCATCCATCTATCATCCATGCATCCATCCATCCATGCATCCATCCATCCATCTATCCATCATCCATCCATCCATCCATCCATCTATCCATCCAATGCAACCATCCATCTATCATCCATGCAGCCATCCATCCATGCAGCCATCTATCCATCCATCTATCATCCATCCATCCATCCATGCATCATCCATCCATCCATCTATCATCCATCCATCCATGCATCATCCATCCATCCATCCATGCATCATCCATCCATCCATCCATCCATCTATCATCCATGCATCATCCATCCATCCATCCATCCATCTATCATCCATGCAACCATCCATCCATCCATCTATCATCCATGCATCCATCCATCCATCATCCATCCATCCATCCATCTATCCATCCAATGCAACCATCCATCCATCCATCTATCATCCATGCAGCCATCCATCCATCATCCATCCATCCATCCATGCATCCATGACTGATGACTGTGCAGACGTGACATCATACGCTCTACTCTACTCTCACTGTTTAGTTTCTGAAGAAGGCACCGCTCACAACTCAGTGTTACTATAACAACATCAGGGCAACCAACTACGTCACCTTCCACCTCTGGAGACTTGACTGTCACATGCAGAGAAGGATGATAATTACCTGCTTATTTCCTGGCATTTTGAATACCTAGGACAAGAAAGCTCACAACAGACAATGGAGTTTATCCTCGCCCATGACTCTCTAGCTCAGTGATAGGAAATTACATTTCCTAAAGGGCATTACAAACTGTAACTGTTGTGAGGGGCCATCATCAAAAGAAAGACAGCGATAGCCAAAATATATACAGTGGTACCTCGGTTCTCGACCACAATCCGTTCCAGACGGCCATTTGAGAAGCGATTTGTTGGAAATCTGAATCGATTTTTCCCATTACAATGAATGGAAAGAGACATAATGCGTTCCAAGCCTTAAACTAGTCTTTTGTAGGAGTGAATGTAGAGTGTCTGCTGCAGGTGCGCTGTTCCTCTATGTGTGTGGCCACTGCATGTGGGAGGGGTTGCCGAGTGAGTGACGTCTCTCCAGAAGTGAAGAGGTGCCCGGTGCGTGTCCAGCTCTGAATGTGCGCTTCTGTGCAGTTTGGCTGTGACAAAGTCATAAACCAAGTCACGCTCTGTCCCAGACTCGCCTCATCCCTGTCCCAGCTCCAGCCCAAAACAGGACATCAAACCCTGGAGTGAGCACTCCAGCCTCGGAGGTGTGGAGAGCAAGCCCCTCCCCTGTGACACTACCACGGTCCAGTCCGGAGACACCTCAATTTCAAGAAGTAACAGTCAGTAAATGTAGCTAGTGGGACACGTCTGCATACAGAGGCTGTGTTATACACAATAACAAAGCGCGTAGTGGGTCAGCTGATCGGTCCGCGCACATTGTGTTTTTTTCGGCTTTTTTCGGGGGCGTTCGAGTTCTGGATTTTTGTTCGAAATCCAAGGCCAAAAAATCTTTGTTCGAACTCCGATTTGTTCGAATTCCAGGACGTTCAAAAACCGAGGTACCACTGTACTTAAGTAACAAGGGCAAATGAACCTCTAAAGATTAAAAGTAAGTAATGATATTAAGAAGTGTAAATATTCCATGAAAGCTTAAGTTCATTTCATATGCACTCAATTCAAATATAAATCAACATAACTGTGGACCAGATGTTCAAGTTCAAAATGTATTTTCAATATTCCTTGAATGTATTTTGAGGAACAAGAAAAACACACAAAAATGGCCGAAGAAATGCAGAAAATTCTAGTCTTCAAACAAGAACATGCTATATTTACTGCTGGAGTGGTGGTGGTGATGGTGACTAAAAGAGAAAAAAAATTTTCAAAACATCAGTTGTAGTTTTAGTCTGATGTCGAAAGGGCCACAAAAATACAAGCATCTGTATCTGGTCTGCTCTTCTCCTTTGAGGAGCAAATAATTGACCAAAGCGAGGGTCCGGGGCCATTTGAGGCCCTCGTTTAGCTTTTAAAAAAAAGATCATTTTGAGGCCTTTAAGTGTCATATGAGTTCTGAACTGCTGTTGGTCCATGCTGTCAGGTGAAGACAGCTGGAGGATCCACATTAAAAAGCACTTTTAGAGGCGTTTTTCAGCAGAAACTTGAATATTAAAGAGCCCAGAAAGTGTGATACGCAGCACACTGTCTGGCTCGCACACTCCCAAATTAGGGCATGACTCGCTCGCCTGCTTACTCCAGATTAATTCACAGAGAACAAGATTAGCGTGTCCAATCGCCAGTGACACCGAGTCTGGAAGCAGAACCGGACACCACAGAGACCTAATCATCCTCACCGCCCTGCAGTCGGGAGCCAATCGGAGGAAGCAGATTGTTGATATAATCTTTATTTGTTTTTTTTTTTATCTGGACTGGATTATCTGACACGTCTCTCAAAATTGTACTTCAACTCCTCCGGATGCTCATGGTGGCTCACACCTCATGCTGAGTTATTTCTTTGTTAAATATAAGTGAAAATACAGAACGAAAACACTGGAAAATAAACGTATATCTAGTGTATTAAAAGAATTTAGGTGTAAAGAGCAGCGTGTGATGGTTTTATTCTGTGTGAGAGAGATGCGGTTTCTCCCGGCGAGAAGATTACTTCCTTACGTCACGCACACAATTTTCTCTCCTGTAGTGGCTCAGATTACAGAGGTGGCTTATGCTGAGTTTAAGCAGGTCTGGCAGCAGAAAACAATGACGGAGCAAAGAGACAGACATTTTTAATTACAAGTGTCTTGTGTGTGAGTGAGGGAGAGGAAGACAGATGTCTGGATTAAGGCTCTGTTTAAAGCACCCAGTTTGTGCCACGTCACTCTTCGTGTCCACCAAACAGGTTATTGTTGTTGTTATTCTGACAATAATAAAATAAAGCCTTCAGGAATCCTTCTTTAAAGGACTGACCTGAGGCCCGATTTGGGACAGGTTTTGCGGGACCCATGTGTGGACAATTCATTTCATTTCCGGGGTCACAAAATAAGAAGAATATTTGAAGCAATGAGAGATTGGAAAAGACAACATATGAATGCTCAAAAATGAATTTTTAAATAAGAAAAATAAAAACTGGATGGAAAATATTAGTATTTGTAGTGGAATTTTGTGAAAATATTGACATAAAATAGATATTTTAAAATAATTTATTCATTTATTTTTAAAGAAATTAAAATTCCAGAAAAAATTACAGAAAGAAATTAATTTACATTTTGCTTATTATTAGTCCGTCTGTCTTGCTATGATGGCCTGTATGTGTGTTCCCAAAACACATTCATTGTCATATGAATAAATAACCCAAGTATAAATATTAGAATCATCCAAGGTTATGACCACAGAACTAGCTTAATGTCACCTTATTATTAGCAAAAAAATGTGGTCCCAGGATGGTTATGTTATTTAGGGTGGAGGGTAAAACACCACCAGCCTTTGAAAATTCAGAGTCTATAGTACTGACTCCACCACCTCTTGAACAGAGAGTGGACCCATCATAGCAGAGTGAGATCCAAAATCAACAAAGGAATATGAACAAAACATCAAGGCAGTTTTCAAAATAAAATCCCAACCAAGAAGAACAAAAATGGGTGGTAAATTTACGCAGAAAATATTTGGTGGAAGGAGGCTACTGGAGCAGAGCAACAAGCTGTGACTAAAAAAAAAAAAAAAAAACGCTCTAAGAAACATCTAAGAAGGCCAAAACAATGACTGGTCATATTTCCCTGGCTGATCATTAGAAGTATAACTATTTCAACACAATTCTAAATTCAGATGATGCTACTTTATTGTTGGTGCAGTCTGATTCACCAGCCGATCGAATGAATGCAACGCCTCTGTGTAACAGAAACCTTCGCTGCTGGACTGAAAACGGGGCAAATGTTTTCCACGTCCAGCGCAAGAAATGGTAACGGGAGAAGGGACGCACGCCACTTAAATACGTCCTTGTGGCAAAGAGGAGGCTCAGTGTTACACCTGCTGGCTCAGGTGCTCAGAGTCGCGGTCTGATCTCTTGACTTTCCTTGTCACCGACACACCGAGACACCAGCTGGACGACCTGTTGCTGAAGGCCATGAAGTCACCAAGTCACTGGATTTTATTTACAAGACAAAGTCCCCGCATCTTCTGAACTCTCAAGGTCGACAAACGCATGCGCCTGACTCCAAAGTCGCTGAGCCACGCAATCTAGCTGCATCTGTTGCCACAGCATGATGCAAAGTTGTGGCAATCTGATAAAAGTAACCAAAGACACAACCCTCAGCGGAGATGGCTTTAAGATGACTCTGAGTTTGTGGCGCTTATTTATACGTGAAAGTAGGTCTCAGTAGCCCAGTTCTTTTTTAGCATTGTGCAGGCACAGACTTGCAGCTCGACGAGACACTTCTCTCTACACTGGATCCCACCGGGGACCCTGGTGTTTCCATGAGAGCAGCTGGCTGAGAACAAGCCGGCTCTCCTTCAGGTAAACACGGGTGCTTCGCCGGCTTAAATCAGCCCCCTGCGAAGCCATGAATCATGTGATGGAAATACAACGAGTGACCTCACCGGACTATTCAGAGATCAACCATCTAAGATTTGGATGTGATTTTTGGAATGTAGTTTATTTATAAGAGTGAAACCAGTAGGTCGCTCTTGTCAAGGCGGGAACTGTGCAGTCTGGTGGCTCTGTGGCGCCTCTATGGCTCTATATATATATATAAATAAATCAGTATAGATTTTATGTTTTTTTTCTGTTTTGTACTTGGAACAGTGTTTTTCTTTTTGTGATTTTAGGTTATTTGTGACGCTTTTATTATAATAAATATTTGCGTTTTTTTCTTGTCATATTGCTGCATTTTTGTCTGGCTAGGCTTCGAAGGCCAGAGGCTGTCAACGTTCAAACTATGCTATTCACTTGATGACAGACTTTATGAGAGAAGACGACAAACATTTTTAAAATCCAGCAACGTTTTTGAGCACAGCTCCAGTGAAACACACATAGAGCTGCAGCTTGAGCGAGGAATTCCACTTGAAACCTAATGTTACTGTCTGTTTTCAAACCTACTGTAATTTCCAGACTACAAGATGTTACTTTTTAATCTGGTTTATGCAACAACGCAGCTAATGGATTTTTGCAGGCTAAAGAGTGTCATGCTTCCAAAATATTGAGCCTTGCCGCATCAAACTGATGAAATCACAAGTGTTTCATTTACCTTAAAGCGCTCAAAATGTGCTGTTTTTGCCCGTGTGTGCACAGCTGAGAACTTCGGAACTTTGGACACGCAGGCGAACGCAGCACATTTTGAGCGCTTTAATGTCAATAAAAGATGAGAGGAGCTCATGATTCAAGTTTTGTTTCATGAGTTTTTCAAACTAGTTTAGAAGTGATCCTCATGCATTTTTAAGCACCTCCGACCTTACTACGGCACAGACAGCACCACTGCACCCACGACTTATCGACCTTTTCTTTATAGATCTTGCCCCATCCATGTTATCATTAATATTTTCAGATGACAAAGGTTGCTATATTTAATGGATTTATTTTGTTTTGCTCACATACGCCTCACTATGCCGCATTACCACACTAGTTCGTATCAAAATCTTAGTTCAACAAGAAGTTGTTCCTCCTTCGACTGATCATACACACAACATACATTTTTAATATTTAGAAAAATAATTCCCGCTGGACAAGGACGCGGCGAGCTGTCGTGCAGACATATGAAGCAAATATTTGATTCAGTCGTGCATGTGTGCAATTACCCAGTATTGCCTCGGGCTCCCAAAACTTGCTCTGTAATTCTAGTAATCCGAGTTGTAGCGCGAGCGCATACAGTTTGTTCATTTGCTCAGCTGCCAACCAGAACAAAACTGACGGATCAATGGACACTCGTCGGTAATGCTTGCGGTCAATAGCGACATGACAGCATCATTACATAATCGAGTTAAACTCGGAAGCGATAGAGAATTACTTAGATCTGAAAAAATAGCCACATAGAAAAACTTGATATGAATTGTTGATCTTCAACAACGGCTGGTTGGAATCAACGTCAACATTTTCCCAGGATTATGGCAGATCTTTCATCAGGTAATAACTGATTTATTACCACAGCAACAGCCCAGTATAGCTGAGACTACATTACTAGGTAGGTAGGGAAGTTTATTCAATGTTTTAATCAGGTACAGTGGCACCTCGTTTTTTGAACGTCCCGGACTTCGAACAAATCGGAGTTTGAACAAAAATTTCGAGATTTTTTTGCTTTGGATTTTGAATGAAAATTCAGAACTCGAACGCCCCCCCCCAAAAAAGCCGGAAAACCATAAGGTGCGTGGACCGATCAGCTGACCCACGTCGCGCTTTGTTACTGTGTATAACGCAGCCTCTGTATGCAGACGTGTCCCGTTAGCTACATTTACTGACTGTTTCTTCTTCATATTGAGGTGTAAAACCTTTCCTGTCTCTGCACTGGACCGTGGTAGAGTGTCACAGGGGAGGTGCTCGCTCTCCACACCTCTCCTCCAGGGTTTGATGTCCTGTTGTGGGCTGGAGCTGGGACAGGGATGAGGCGAGTCTGGGACAGAGCGTGACTTGGTTTATGACTTTGTCACAGCCAAACTGCACAGAAGCGCACATTCAGAGCTGGACACGCACCGGGCACCTCTTCACTTCTGGAGAGACGTCACTCACTCGGCAACCCCTCCCACATGCAGCGGCCACACACATAGAGGAACAGCGCACCTGCAGCAGACACTCTACATTCACTCCTACAAAAGACTCTTTTAAGGCTTGGAACGCATTATTTCTTTTTCCATTCATTGTAATGGGAAAAATCCATTCAGATTTCAAATAAATCGCTTCTCGAACGGCCGTCTGGAACAGATTGTGGTCGAGAACCGAGGTACTCCTGTATACTGGTACGAGAAGATGTTGGGGTTCTCGGGTTCAGGGTCACATTTTGTACTTTCAAATATGGTTTATGTTTAGACTAAGAATTGGGAGCTAACATTGCATGTAGCGTTAGTTCATTTGGTGCAACACTGATGCTCTAATGACACTTTGTTGCCCTCGCCATATGTTTTTTTTTCAGCGTCATAAGATGGCCTACTTCAGGAGAACTTCAGGGGGAGAGTTTATATATTTTCACTGTCACTAAAGGTGTAACACACTCTAAACCACTGAGAAATATGATTTGTTTTATGCAGCTCTTCCCTGAACACCTCTCACGCGTGGACGAAAAACCGGAGCAGGCAGGACTGAAGTTGGAGGTTTGCCACAACCTTTAATCCAGGCTCAGCTAACAAACCACCTTCACACAAGCCAGAAAAGAAGAAAACTCATCCCTGCATCAGTGGCCTAAATAACAGCAACTCATTCAAATATGCACCCAAGCATTCAGACACACCCCATTAAAATCGAATACAACATCTCCAAGATGCATCAAAGGGGAATCTCACTTGGCATTTCTGATCATCCAGCGCCAGGTCACAACATCTTCAGCCGCACAAGTATTTAAAAGCACCCGAACTCACCGATTGTGTAAGCAGGAAGTGCTCTGACGTCAGGTATTTACGGCCAACTGGGTTCACGCAAGACAAAGACGCTGTCTCTTTTATTCCTAAAAGACTTCCCAAAATGCGATTATGTCATTTCATCACTGAAAGGCAGCTACTCTGGGATGTTCATTCTTTCTTTTTAAGAGTTTTTTTTTCCTTCCTCTGTTGTACTTTTGTCAGACAGTCTCTTAAATCTGAGGGCAGGAGGCAGCGGGAGTGAAGTGTCATGTCTCAACTTTGACTGGCTGCTCTTTCAGCCTGCCGATGAAACGCCGCTCGCAGGAGCGCTAACAGACGCCGGGTCAAAACAAAGCTCCATAGTTTCAAATGACAGCTAACTTGCCTCATTAACTGGAGGTCAACCAGCGAAGGCTGCGTCCTGAGAAGTCTCCATTATGTGCAAACAAACACGATCTTACTGTGGTAGTGGCGCCATAATGTGCTGTAATGTGAGGTGCCTTTATTTCCACTGCTCAAACGCTCAAAGTGTGGTCTGTTGAAAGTAGATTCAGGCTAAGACTCAGTGGTATTGGTGTTTCTTTCTCACCACAGGCTTCCTCATTTCATCACCTGGACTCTGCCATCGAGGACTGAATACTGGAAAATAATAATAATAAAAAATAAAATAATAAATTGTAAAAGAAGATGAATATGAAAAAAGTAAAGAAAGGCTTGGAGAAAGATGAATGTTTCAAATAAAATAAAATAATGGTATGTATATGAAAAAATGCATTAAAAATAAGTTTTCAATGCAAAGCAAAATAGCTTTGAATCCTGAAAAAAAGTCCTATCACTATAGTCTGGCGTGTCGGAGAGTCTATCATGCTACTAGAAACCTACATACGGCTTGTTTACATCTGTATTTTGGTTTTATTATCATGTATTGTTGCCCTATATTAACAATAATTACACACTACCTTGGTAAGCGTTAGAAATACTGTTGATCACAATACGGTGGCAGTAGCATTCCGGAGCTCGCTCGCACAACACTATAGGCACCACAGCACGGTAGCGCCCTCTACACAGCGACGAATCCTTCAAAAGTTTTGTTATTTCTTCATTAGATTTTCACAATAGAAATCACTACACTACTCACTAAAAAACTACTTTTAAAACTTATTTTAGTGTCACAAGTTTGTAATATTTCTTTCTCTCATAATTTGTGGACCGCTTACGAGAGCACTATTTTATGACTATGTGTAAAAACTAAATGAAAAGTGTGTCTTGGTGTCCACTCTGTCATGGTTACACAACATCTTTGTTTGTCTACTGAAGACCTGTAATTTTGGCGATAATGAGGCGGCGCTACTTGTCTCCTGTATGTTGTAATGACTCATTACGACGAGGCACGGTGCAACCGGAGCTTGTGTGCCGTACGACACGTTGTGTTGCATAAGGCGCCGTCCCTTCCAGTGGACTCCGGAGGAGACGGCTACACAAAAACCCACAGCATGTCTCTCTGTCATCTGAGGGCACGTTTTTCTTGGCAAGACGGAGGCATCATGGGGCCGATTCACAGGAAACACAGGCTTCACAAACTCTTGTCAGAGTTTCACAATAGAATACACGACGCCGCGTCACCACCAGGACAATTGTGCGTTTGTTGCCATCTAATGAGAGGGATGGATGGCGCTCCAAACTCTGAATCCCATCTCCAGGACGCAGACAGGTCAGGGGATCGTGAGATTTGGCATTGCACTCTGAAAACCATTCCAAAACAGAGAACACATGCTGACCATGTCTTGTCTGGAGGTCCACTATTTGTTTGCGGGAACAAGAATTGAACTATCAAGGGCTTGGATTTGTACAATAAAAATAATGTTCACATGATCAGCAGTAGTTTCATGTGTTTTTTTTTTATCCACGTATGAATATTGTTCATAAGATTCTAACCAAACTAACAGAGCAACTTTTATTATTGCTCTTACTTACTCTGAACAGCACTTGAGCTGAAGTAGAAGCACCGTTTTAGCTACATTAGCTCGTAGCTATTTTGGAAAATACAATTAACATCACATTTCTATGAAACTGTTTATTCTGGCTCTGGAATTAAAACAGAAACGTTTTTTTTTTAATCAGAGAGTGCTAATGCTAACTGTTAAGGTTAGTGTCTGAGCTCATTGTGGGAATAAAAGTTAAAGAAATTGTTTTCTATTATGTTGAGAGTGCTAATGCTAATGCCATTGAGGATAGCTTCTGAGCTAATCTTAGGTAATGCTAACCACTGAGGTTAGCTGGTGAGCTAATTTTTCAATTAACACAAGTTAAAGAAAAGGTTTTTTATTCAGAAACTGCTAATGCTAACTGCCAAGGTTAGCTGGTGAGCTAATTGAGGACTCAAAACAGTTAAAGAAAACGTTTTTTAATCAGAGAGTGCTAATGCTAAGTGTTAAGGCTAGCTTCTGAGCTAATCTTAGGTAATGCTAATCATCTAGGTTAGCTGGTGAGCTAATTTTTGAATTAACACAGTTAGAGAAAAGGTTTTTTATTCAGACACTGCTAATGCTAACTGCCAAGGTTAGCTGGTGAGCAAATTGTGGAATTAAACGAGCTAAAGAAAACGTTTTTTTATTTATTCTGAGAGTGCAAATGCTAACTGTCAAGGTTAGCTGGTGAGCTAATTGAGGACTCAAAACAGTTAAAGAAAACGTTTTTTGTTTATCAGAGAGTGCTAATGCTAACTGTTGAGGTTAGCTTCTGAGCTAATTCTAGCTAATGCTAATGATCAAGATTAGCTGGTGAGCTAATTGTAGAATTAAAACAGTGAATGAAAACGTTTTGTTTATTCGGAGAGTGTAAATGCTAACTGTCAAGGTTAGCTGGTGAGCTAATTGTGAAAATAAAAGTTAAAGAAATCGTTTTCTTTTATTTTGAGAGAGCTAATGCTAACTGCCAAGGTTAGCTGGTGAGCTAATTGTGGAATTAAAGCAGTCAAAGAAAACGTTTTGTTTATTCTAAGAGTCCAAATACTAACTGTCAAGGTTAGCTGGTGAGCTAATTGTGGAATTAAAGCAGTCAAAGAAAACGTTTTGTTTATTCTAAGAGTGCAAATGCTAACTGTCAAGGTTAGCTGGTGAGCTAATTGTGGAATTAAAGCAGTCAAAGAAAACGTTTTGTTTATTCTAAGAGTGCAAATGCTAACTGTCAAGGTTAGCTGGTGAGCTAATTGTGGAATTAAATCAGTCAAAGAAAACGTTTTGTTTATTCTAAGAGTGCAAATGCTAACTGTCAAGGTTAGCTGGTGAGCTAATTGTGGAATTAAATCAGTCAAAGAAAACGTTTTGTTTATCTAAGAGTGCAAATGCTAACTGTCAAGGTTAGCTGGTGAGCTAATTGTGGAATTAAATCAGTCAAAGAAAACGTTTTGTTTATCTAAGAGTGCAAATGCTAACTGTCAAGGTTAGCTGGTGAGCTAATTGTGGAATTAAATCAGTCAAAGAAAACGTTTTGTTTATCTAAGAGTGCAAATGCTAACTGTCAAGGTTAGCTGGTGAGCTAATTGTGGAATTAAAGCAGTCAAAGAAAACGTTTTGTTTATTCTAAGAGTGCAAATGCTAACTGTCAAGGTTAGCTGGTGAGCTAATTGTGGAATTAAATCAGTCAAAGAAAACGTTTTGTTTATTCTAAGAGTGCAAATGCTAACTGTCAAGGTTAGCTGGTGAGCTAATTGAGGAATTAAATCAGCCAAAGAAAACGTTTTGTTTATTCTAAGAGTGCAAATGCTAACTGTCAAGGTTAGCTGGTGAGCTAATTGAGGAATTAAAACAGCTAGAGAAAACGTTTTGTTTGTTCTAAGAGTGCAAATGCTAACTGTCAAGGTTAGCTGGTGAGCTAATTGTGGAATTAAATCAGTCAAAGAAAACGTTTTGTTTATTCTAAGAGTGCAAATGCTAACTGTCAAGGTTAGCTGGTGAGCTAATTGTGGAATTAAATCAGTCAAAGAAAACGTTTTGTTTATTCTAAGAGTGCAAATGCTAACTGTCAAGGTTAGCTGGTGAGCTAATTGAGGAATTAAAACAGTTAGAGAAAACGTTTTGTTTGTTCTAAGAGTGCAAATGCTAACTGTCAAGGTTAGCTGGTGAGCTAATTGTGGAATTAAATCAGTCAAAGAAAACGTTTTGTTTATTCTAAGAGTGCAAATGCTAACTGTCAAGGTTAGCTGGTGAGCTAATTGAGGAATTAAAACAGTTAGAGAAAACGTTTTGTTTGTTCTAAGAGTGCAAATGCTAACTGTCAAGGTTAGCTGGTGAGCTAATTGTGGAATTAAATCAGTCAAAGAAAACGTTTTGTTTATTCTAAGAGTGCAAATGCTAACTGTCAAGGTTAGCTGGTGAGCTAATTGAGGAATTAAAACAGCTAGAGAAAACGTTTTGTTTGTTCTAAGAGTGCAAATGCTAACTGTCAAGGTTAGCTGGTGAGCTAATTGAGGAATTAAAACAGCTAGAGAAAACGTTTTGTTTGTTCTAAGAGTGCAAATGCTAACTGTCAAGGTTAGCTGGTGAGCTAATTGTGGAATTAAATCAGTCAAAGAAAACGTTTTGTTTATTCTAAGAGTGCAAATGCTAACTGTCAAGGTTAGCTGGTGAGCTAATTGTGGAATTAAATCAGTCAAAGAAAACGTTTTGTTTATTCTAAGAGTGCAAATGCTAACTGTCAAGGTTAGCTTCTGAGCTAATTGAGGAATTAAAACAGTTAGAGAAAACGTTTTGTTTGTTCTAAGAGTGCAAATGCTAATTGTCAAGGTTAACTTCTGAGCTAATCTTAGCTAATGCTAATGATCAAGGTTAGCAGGTGAGCGAATTGCGGAATTTGTTTGCCACAAACAATATCTTAAAAACATATTAGCAACTTAATTTCTTCATTTACAGTATATAGTGTATACAGTATATGTGTGTATGTACTGTATACAGTATATATTTTGAGTAGCCAACTTTACCTGCAGTGGTGGCATCTGTTGTTGTTCAGATAAACCCCTCCAGATCTGCTACGTTCTGATGGGTTGAAATTCTAGCGCTAGCTCCTTTGTGTTCTTGTTGTGTCTTGAGAAGTACAGACGCTTCTGTAACCCAAACAACCAGAGCGTCTCCAGATTCTCACCTGAGACAATTGACACTTCAGATTTGTCATATTGAAGATGAAGTGGCTCAAGAAGCCACATAAGGAAGAACTAATACCATGTGTTCAGGGACCACTGTTTATGAAAGGACAGTGCAATGATGCGTTCACTGTTGTAAAATCTGAAACTGTATCTGTTGCAGTCTGGTTTCCCATTTAAAGCTGAAGCAGGAAGTTAAAGTTTTGGTGCTAAATTAGCAGATGAAAGTGAGAGCAACGTTGAGGTGTTTTCAGAAAGAGCTGCCTGACCTCCCTCAAAGTCACAGCTGAGCGACGCCGTGACTCACTTCTGCATCACAGTCCACAGTGAATTGAGGCTGGACAGTAATGCAAGTGGATGTCTGCTGTATTTCTCACACAATCTTTTCAGCATTCGTATTATGTAAGTGGGCTTCAAAGGCCTTGCCTTCCTAAAAAGTGAACGTCCTTTCTTTGGCCGCTCCTTCACTCTGGACAAGTGCCTGCAGTCTACAGCTATTGAGTTTCCTCATCGTGGCATGAAGACATCAGCCCGCAACACGCGGGGAGCCGCGCTCCTTTGTTTACGTCTCTCTCTCGGAAAGAGCCATCAAGACCGAATCTCCCTTTTCTGAAGAGTCACGACAAGTGCGTGTTCGCAACACGGATGCTTCCTAAAAATAACACCCGACCCCTATGATGTAACGGCAAGTCACATGTCCCCAACAATTAGCACGACGCACAAAAACATGAAACTATGAAGGTCTTCGCTGCCTTCAACGTTAAAATCTGAAAACTAAACGCTCCATAAAAACACCAACTTATTTCCCTGACAAAGATATGGGGGCCATTTATGAGGAGACGGTGGGACGGAACCATAACATCAAGGGGGAACATTACGATAAATAAAATGAATCATAATATTGGATTAATCGATCATAATGTTTTGGCTTTACCATTTCAGTAAAATGGCAAAACCAAAACATTGATCATTTCTGAGTTGAAGGAAAATTGGAGATGAACTTTAAAGTTTTAAAATGAGCTCAACGTAAATCGCTCTTAAAGGGCTTTTAAAATAAATTGTTCATAAAGTAGTTGTGTACAGGGTGAAGACAAATATCACCCTGCACCGTGGCACAGCAGGTTTGTGTGTTCAAGATCAAGTTCAACATCAGGGAGGAAGAGCTTGTGTTGAATCACCTCTGAGCCGCATGAAGTGTGAAGATCTCACCTTCATCATGGATGTCAAGATCAAAATGTATCATGAGCTGCAACTGAACTTGGAACTGAATTTTATGTGATTAACCTGCAATATTTGACGGGATTTATTACTGTTTTCTGGAATATATAACTCAGAATTTTCAGTAAACGTGACAGCATCTTGAAGAGAAACCTGAGTTTAGTATAGACCAAACTGGCGTGAAAGACTTGGATGCCATTTTCTCTTGAGACCGACAGCGACTCTGGTGCGGCAGTTCAGGAGTTTACACACCAAGTTAATGCCTCGTATTTTAGAGACGATCTGGTAAATCAAACACTGAATTCAGTAGCTACTAATACGAAGATTCTAGGATTAAAAATAAGGATATATATATGAGAACTTCTTGTCACTTGACAAGCTGAATATCACATCACAAAGACTAAAACATTCACGCAAGTCAGAAAAGCTCAGACAAACATGAGATTAGAGGTCGACTTGCTTTCAATCACGAGATAAAACAGTGCTACTGAACAATAAAGCCTTTATTTTTTGCCTTTCCAAAGTTCAAGTTTGTCGGTTCCACCTGATGAAAAGGTGGCGAATAGAGTGAAGGAGTAAGAGGTAGAGCAAGTGTTCCATTCTCATTGTAAAACGCAAAAAAAAAATCTCACTTTGACACACGAGGGCCGTGCCGAGAGGGGGGGCCGGCCTTTTTCTTTAAATGGGGAGGGGGAACAGCAGCTTCTTTGAGGAGCTTTCCCTTATTTACCACCATCACGTTGCGGACTAACCAATTTCTTTTCTCTGTTAAGGGTGTAAACCAGAAGGGATGAGTGCAAGGCAGTCAGCGTTTGACATCTTCTTCACAGTCTGTGAACACTTGAGAGGGGTCACATGGCCAGGGGCCGCTCCTGTCTCTGCATAGCGAGGTCCGACGGAGGAGATGACGGCTGCCCACGGAGGACCTGACCGAGGCACTCGGCCCGACATGGTGAAAAGACAAATGGGGCGATCTGCACTCTAAGGAGGGCACTGAAACCTGAGCGCTGGAACTTGATAGAACATCACTCCAAAATAGGTGAAAGACAGTCAGCTGGCCCTGTCAGTGTGTCTCCAGAAGGCCACACTGCATTCGAATGAGCAACCAACACTCGCCTACCAAGTCAGACAGTGCCGGAATACATTTAAAAAAAGAAAAAAAAAAAAAAAAGATAGTATTTACATCTTCGACACATAAATTATTCACTAACAACTGTTTAAGGCAGAAAACAACATACAAAAAGGACATAAGTGCCGCTTATGAAAGACTATCGACTCCAGTAAAGCAGTAAAATAAAATGGCAAAAATGAGAAAGAATATAAATGCAGTGATTCATGAGTTGCACAGCAGAAGGGACACTTCCTTTATGATAGAGGAAGTTTTCACACCACCACATGACCCAGGAATTTGCTCTCAAAGTACATGACCTTTGACTGCAGTGGCCTGTCTGTGGCACTCCTGTGGATCGAAGCGGCTCTGACCTCGATGCGGTCGGACAAAATAAGGCTCTAGTCCGGTGAAACTCACACTTGAAGATATACAGTATCAAAACTCTGTATAATGAGAGGACAGACCAAAAAAAACAAAAAGGAAATAGAGCTTCTGGAAAGACGTACACGTTTTTAAAGGTCGCATTTTTTTGCAGATCAATTCATACAATATGTGTCACAGGGAGAAGAAGTGGCTCCGTCTGTTCTGAAGGGGAGAAGATTTCGGGGCACGGCAGAACATTTCAGTTCATGACAGTTGTGGGCGGAGTGACTTTTTTTTTTTTTCTGATGGATCATGTGACCACGAGTCTCCCACTCCAGTGCTGTGGTCAGTCCTTGGGTCACCCCTCGTCGTGTGTGGGTGCATGAGTGTCATTCCAGTGACTTTTTCTTTTTTAATCTTTATTTTAAAAAAAGGTGGGCCATTGGTTTAGTTACGAAGCGGCCTCGCCTACTCTGGTGGGTGGGAGCACGTCAGTCATCCAGGATGACCGTCACAAAACTGGCCACGTCTGTTTCTTTGGAGTCATGGAGGGAGAAAAACGGATGTTCCTGTGTCGGGGGGGGGAAAAAAAAAACAAGATTAAAAGATAAATCCTTAAGTGTGTAGACAAGAAATACGAACCATTAATTCTGTGTATGCTGGTCTCTCGTTTGGCTTCTTTCTTAAGCTGGAAAAAAAGTAAATTTTATTTAAGCTTTTTATATGAGCATCGAACCAAAACACACAACAACAACGAACAGTCATTGAGAAGGTAGAGAGGGTTCCTGCTTCATCGACATGACAAACGGCGGCCTCTGCTGGACAGTTTTAAATCTGCAGATTTTATTTGTAAACTAATTCAGAATCAGACAATGACGATCGAGGGAAAAAGATAACAACAATTATAATAATAATAATCATGATTTATTAAAAATAAAAAATGTACACCAGCAATTATTTGAGAGATTAGTTTTAGATGCACAATGAAGCAAAATAAAGGAATAACAGATTTAAATTGTTAATCATAAAGCTATGTACTGAGAAACAGTCTATCACATATGTCACAAATCATCTAAATGTGAAAGTGAAATATATAATTAAATAACAAAAAAATGGGGAACATTTTCACAAGCTTTAACAGGAACTCCAGAAGATGAGAAACTGTTTTCAGTTTCATTTATTGATAAGCTACTGTGAGACCTGAGGCACAGAAAATAAAAGTGTGAGTGTGTTGTCTGGCTATAACAATGGGGACTAATTCTTGGAAACACACCTACTTATGAGGACATGCTTTGTGTGGGGACACTTTTGCCGCTCCCCACAAGTGCAAGGCTAAATTTGAGGATGAAAACATCAAAATAACAGGGTCATTATCATTGAGTTTTCGTTGGGTTCAGAGTCCTGGTTATGGGGAGCCCATATGTTTTGGAAGGTCAGGTTTCAGGTGAGAGGCTAGGGTCAGCAGTATGGCAATGGAGGGAGGTCTAAAGGTGTGTGTGTTTGTCTCTTACCACTGGGAGATGAAGTCTACAAAATCTGGCGAGAAGCGGTCAGCGGGCAGTTGAGGGGACGGCTCGTCCACCACCTGCTTGAGCTGCTGGAAGGGGGTGCCCCAGGAGTCGTAGGGGAACTTCAATATCGCCAACTCGATCTAGAGGGCGGGGAGGAGAACATTCAAGATGTTTCAGTGGAATTCTGTTTCCAATTGTTTGTTTTGGTTCACCCACCATCGTGATCCCAAGACTCCAGATGTCCGACTTCACACTGTAGCCCTTTTGACTGAGGTCGGGGTTGATCCGCTCCGGCTGGGGAAGAGAAACAGTGACTAACTTGTATGTCAAAACTGATGAAAACAAAGCTGAAAATAAGGTGCCAGTATTGACTGTGAATCCTTGCACACTTACTGCCATGTAAGGTTTGCAGCCAGCGTCCATCGTTTTGGCGACGGAGTCCACCAGGTGGCCGCTGATGCCGAAGTCACACATTTTCACTTGACCCTCGGTGTTGATCAGAACGTTGGAGGGCTTCACATCTGGAGGGGGAGAGATCCAGAGGCATTCACTGCAGGACATATGGGAAACACAAAGACATTTTGGGTGAAAGTCTACTTACCTCTGTGTATGACCGACAGGTTCCTGTGCAGATGCTCTAATGCCTTCACGATCTGTTGAGACAAAACAGGGGAGCAGATGAAGCCATTATTGCGGGGCACCTTCTACTTGGTCACCACTAGATGTCCCCGTACGCCGATGTACAGAGTCATGTTATGGCCCTGCTGCTTTGCGTTTGGTTTTGTAAGAAAGCACCACCAGTTATTTCAGCAGCACGCGGCTTGGAAGTCCCATCAAGTTGATGACAGGTCAATTAACATATAACATATAACAACATATAACAATCGCAACCGTTCTTTTTTTGTTGTAAGTTTTCTTTTCTTGTCCATTAATATTTTATATTATATTATATTATATACAGGAAAACATACCATCTTTGAATTGCGAATGACCACTTGATTTTAAAAATATCAGTATTAAACAAAAAAAAAAACACAAAAAAAACACCTTGAAGTAGAAAAGGAAAAGACGCCTCAACTCACTGCTACTGTGATCTTGCCCAGGATGTCCTCTGGGATGGTCTTTCCCTTCTCAATCACCTTCTTGTAGAACTTATCCAGTGAGGTGTCCATGAGCTCCATGCAGATCCAGACATCTCCCTGAAAACACACAGGCCCATAAGTAAAAATAAACACATCCAATAGCTAAACAGAGGCTTAATTGAACCTCTCTGAAGAGGGCGCCGTAGAAAGTGACAGTGTAGAAGCAGTCCACCGTCCTCATGGAAATGTCCAGGTCCATCAGGAGCCGCTTCTGCTCCAGTGTGTTGACTGTCGCGCGAATCCTCTGCGTGCACACACAAGCAGCCGTCCATCACTCACCAGAAGACACTTCAGATGATCGGCCTGTGCACAGCTGGGTTGGGTTCACGCAGCCTACCTTCACAGCCATGATCACACCACTGGGCACGTGTCTCATCTTGTCCACCACCCCGTACGCTCCCCTCCCCAGCTCTGCAATCTGTTCCAAGTCATCTGCCTTCACCACAAAGTTCTGGAGAGCAGGGGCAGGCATTATACTGACGCTGCAGCGCTGCCAGGAGAGCGCAAAGGAACGTGCTTTTCGGAAGAGCCATCCTTACCTGATCTCCAATTGTCACACAAGCTTTCGAGTCGAGGTCTCGCGGGGGCCTGCGGAGGGAGAACCACAATCATATTTCAAAGAGAAATGAGAGAGGTCTGAGCGGTGCAAACAAAACTGGTCACAAATGTTGACACGTTATTTCAGGAGTAAATACACACAAACACAAGACAACAGTGTTGCAAATCAAGTATTAAATGTCAAAAAGTATGTGCCATTTTTAATCAGAATACATAGATAAATAAATGATTTAGAAACATTTTCTTCACTGATCAGATTCATATAAACAGCGAAGACTTCCACCCTCTGTGCTCAATGACGACTTCTTATTTGCCCACGATTGTCAGTACTTTGTCATACACTTATTGGAAATGTAGCTAAATAAACTCTATTTATCTAAACTATATTTGGACCAGTAAATAGGTTCACCATCAATAGTCACTTCACTGGGTCACAAGGAGGTGGACCAGACACAAGCTGCAGGATGTGTCTGGTCTATTTAAGCAGCGGGTGCAGTGGTGCTGTCTGTGCCGTAAAAAGGTCAGTGATGCTTAAAAATGCATGAGGATCACTGAAAACGGGGTCCAGCTTCCAGAATGACTCATGACACAAACTTGACAATGTTCTGAACTTGAGTCATGAACTCCTCAAGTCTTTTATTGACATTAAAGCGCTCAAAATGTGCCGTTTTCTTCTGTTCCGACACCACAGCTGGTCTCAGCTGCTGCTTCTCGCCTCCTGTCCTCCAGGTGATCGTCTCTTTTGGCGGAGCTGTGGACACGCTGGTGAAAACAGCGCATTTTGAGCGCTTTAAAGTCAATAAAACGCCTGGATGTCATCAGTTTGATGTGACGAGGCTCAATATTTTGGCAGCATGACACTATTTAGCCAGTGAAAATCCCTATTTTAGCCATTGTATAAGCCACAGGGTTCAGACTGCAAGAAAAAAGTAGCAACTTATAGTTCAGAAATTACAATAGTTAGCCGCAGCCAATAGATTTAAGAAGGAAAACGGATCTTGTTCATGCATAGGCCGCACCAGTCTATAAGCCGCGGATGCAGTGGTGCTGTCTGCACCGTAGAAAGGTCAGTGGTGCTTAAAAATGCATGAGGATCACTTCTAAACTACTTTTGAAAACATGGACCAGCATTGAGACACTGACTCATGAAACAAACTGGACAATGTTCTGAACTTGAATCATGAACTCCTCACATCATTTATTGACATTAAAGCCCTCAAAAATGCACTTTTTTTTGGGGGTTAGCCGGTCTCCTGTCCTCCAAAAGATCAGCTCTGTGGGAAGAGCGCAATTTGAGCATTTTAAAGTCAATGAAACGCCTGTGATGTCATCGGTTTGATGTGACAAGGCTGAATATTTTGGCAGCATGACGCTTTTTAGCCTGTGAAAATTCACACCGTTGTATAAGCCACAGGTTTCAGACCATGGGAAAAAAGTAGCAGCTTATAGTCTGGAAATTACGGTACACTACCACAGAGACACACAGAGTGGAGAGAGGTGAGCTCACCAACATCCTGTATGTTTAATGATCATTCAACTGATTAACGCTAACTAACATCGGATGGTTTGTTTTGCTCTTATCTGCTTACATTTTATAATAATTAACTTCAAGCCAGCGCCACTTCACTCATAAAGAGCTCTCAAATCAGCGACTGGTTTTATTGGTAATAAGATATAGACAGACATAAATGCATAGAAGTGATGCTAAGACAGGGGACTCACGCTGCTACTGCTGGTGGGGTCTGTGCAAACACTTCTTTGGCCAGCTTCAGCCCAGGGTTCTTCTTCTTCCCTGAGGAGCAACAAGTTAGACTTCGACCATGACACAAACACACATTTTACAGCAAATGAAACTATCCATTTTTAGTATATTTATGTTCATAAAAGAGGAAAAGAAACAGTGGATATCTTTGAATTGGGTATTTGGTTCCACAACTGAAGAGAAATAACCACATATTGTATGGCAAACTGAACATGCAGTTCAGTTTCCCCGTGGGTTTAACCTTTGCATCCTCTTTTTAGGAACTTCCCAGGAGCTCATATTGATGCTCAAACTTCCACATGACCTTTTCACCTGCGAAAGAACCCAGTAGGACCAATGCTATATAGAATATAAGGAGAGATTATTTTTGTACTGTGGCAGTACACAAGATGGCAGCAAAAATTCTTAAGTTAAATACATGCTTTTGTAGGTTTCTCCAGGATGGACGTGGAACACACTGTGAAACAAGCTGTATCAACAGTAGGATGGTCATCATGTTGGGTGTAGCTGGTGTTTTTTGCAACAACACACATTCACACAAAACACTCACAGGGAGGCTATAACTTTGAATCAGCCTTATGAGTAGCTACAGCGCCACCACACTGCCACACTTTCAAGCGAAACATATGTAAGCAGGGGCAAACAAACTGGAGCAAACGTTATCTAAGTGGAGCTGAGGTGAGTTACAGCGTGCTCCGGATCGAAGGTGAACCAAATGATTCACAGTGTGATGACTCAAGCTGAAAAGCCAGAAGCAGAGCAATCACTGCAACAGATCTCTTCCCTCTCCTTCACGGTCCTTATGACTTCTAGCAAACCATGTTTTCCATTTCCTCTTTGTTGTATTGTCTGTGGGCTGCAGTGTGGAACCGTGTTTTACAACTCATTCATAGACGGTTTCCAGAACCTTCTGGGACTTCTAAGGAGCGGCTTCCAGTTCCAAAGAGAATGACACATCTAGCAGGCATCCCAGCTGTGCACAGGATTTAAAATAGAGCCATCGTGTTAAATGTATGTCTGATCCAGGAACAGCCCTCAGCAAAAAAGGGATATGGGTGTTTACTTGTGATCATTTCTTTGGTGAAAAATACGAGGACTCACAAATATGATTGGAAATCCAACAACTGTATTACTGTTTTATTACACTATAATGTCATTTTGTCAAACTGTGTCCATCGGCTAGATATCTGAAAGTGACTCATGACAGCAGAAAGAAATGCAGGAAATTCATACATCTTCTGATTATCGGGTATATTTATTTGTGTCCACAATAATTATTTTTCTTCCACATATACAGTACAGTAAAATACACAACACAATGGGGAAAAATGGTAGGTAGTTTTATAAAGACAAATCTCAATTCATGTTTAAAATTAAGCATGTTTTTTAATACAGATTCAACTAAAATTGATGCTATATTATCAGTAGTATTCATGTTCATTCAATTAAATTCATTTTTTGAAATATTACACTTTATTTAGATTTTTTATTTGATTTCTGGAAATAGAAATCTCAGCTCTGTAACAAGTTTGCTTGTACTGCCGCAGTTATACGCGGGTGTGGTTGATTTATTTATATTTTATTGCAGTGGAATTTGTTTTTTAAAAAGTGATTTTGTCCCTTACACTTTAAATATCTGGCAGTCAACATTAATGCGAGTGTTGACTCTGTACCAAGAGTTTTAATTGACAAGAGAGACTAAGCAACTGGAGTTTTCAACCAACATGGTATGAAATATAAAATGAAATTCATAAGCAAACTGAATAAATCAAAACTTAACTGTTTTACATATTCGTAGGAAAAAAACTTTCACTTCTGGCAGTACGTAATCCTGTTTTTTTCAGCTACTTGACAAGAGAACTCGTTTTTAGCTGGTGTGGTGCGACTGAGCAGCCAGGTGGTCTTCCCATGCTCAACGATAGTGAGACACATGATAAAAAAAATTGAAATGATCTGCTCACTCAGTCTTTAAAATCTATTCATTCATCCACACCACTGAGATGGTCTTTCAACTTCCTCAATAAACTTTAAGCATTTATGGCCATTTGAAATATCCATGTCAAAATACTGCCAGCAATAAAGGGTTAAATGCACCACATTGTTTGCATTCCTCACTTTATTTTGCTGATTTGTGCTTCTTCAAAAATGACTGAACATTGCTGTGTAAATAATGCTTCACCCAAGAGTCTTTAACTAAGAAACAGAAGTAAATTCAACTCGTATCCTGAAATGAATGTTCTTTCACTAGTACTCAAATTGTGTTGGATAATGACAAATAGCCAAGTATTATTATGTCGCAGACTGACCTCACCATTACCAGTAATTCGCCACAGATTCAGAAGAAAGCCTCACTCACAGATTTACTGGTTCTGGTGAAGGAAGTTGGAACAGTTACTGCTCATGTTCTCTTCTCCATTAGCAGATGGGAACAGTTTGTTAGAAAGGCTGGCTCACTCACTGACACACTGTCACTTTTGTCCCATGTTAGGTAAAATGAAACCTGTAGTAGCCCCTGCTAAAGGTGAGGAGGAAGACTCGGAAGGGGCACTCGTCCATGTGACTGAAACATGATGTCGAACTGGTCAGTGCCGGCTGGTTATTTCCTGTTTCTACTGCACACATGCAGCCTTCTGTCCCTCTGCCTAATATTTCCACTCAAGTTGCATTCACATTAGGAACAATGCAATAGCAGTTGACATCAAGTGACTCGCATAAGAGGAAGTAGAATTGGGTAAACCCCTTTTTGCAGCAGCACACATTTTCTGCCTCGCAAATCTATTCCAGCTAAACACGAAAATCATCAGACTGGGGACACTGGCTAAAAATAAACATCCAGTGTCTGGGACAAGCTGGTGGACTCATGTGGTAGGAGGAGAATGAAGGGTGATTTACTCACACATGCGGGGGTCAAAAATAGACTGTGCGTTTCCTCTGGGTGGGATAAAGTGTAAGCAAGCAAGTGACCCCATCCAGAAGTCAACTTCACCAATACACCGGCACCACTGCAGCTAAAAATGATCCACACACCTGACTGGCCGCTGAGACGGTGCGGTCACGTAAGTCGCACACCGTGGTGGATACAGCTGCTCAAAACACAGCAAAGGCAAATATGATGTCACTTCTCTGGGCTGCATTCCATGTGAGAGCTCCTCTTAGAGCCAAGTGAGGCTCTGCAGGGCAGTGGCCCCCGAATTGTGCCTTTTAGGACACAATTGAATCATGACATCAGCCAAAGCTGCACTCCAGGCTTCACAGAGGCTACATGCAGCCCAGGCACCAGTCTTCCCCGTCATAATGTAGTAATGACAAGCATCAATCTCACATCAAGTACAATTTGTTATTGAAGATGGATTTCATATTTTAATAATACAAAAAAATAAGCACTTTTTGAAGCGCTGAAAAGCCGATCTCCAATTGAAAAAAATCAGTCTTGAAGTGACCTATTAAACATTTGTCCGTGTTAACTTTTTTATTCAATTGTTCCCATGCACTTAATAGTTTTTCTTTTATCCTCACTGCGCTGCTGCAATAACACATGGATCTTATTGTGTGTTTATCCTCTGGACGACTGATGTAACTGTCATGAAACTGCATAACAACATTTAAAGCTCCACAAACACAGAGCTTATCTGTGTTTTCCAAGACACTGGTGCAGTCACGAGCAGTGACAAATGAACGACAACACTTGCTACAACCTCAACTCAACAACACGGCAGAACACGACTTTACTCAGCTCCCATGTGACTAATGTTTACATTATTCCCATGTCTTCCCTACATGCATGTCAATGTGAAGCAGTCGCATTAAGCACTACTTTGTCTAAATCCATCTGCACTTCACCCCAGCATACAGCAGCCTGATAAAACAGAAACAGCACAAGCATCACAATGATTTATATCATAATGCATGAGAAAGGTTGTCTGCACATACATCTCTTTCTTCTGGTTTGCAACCAATAAATACACACTACAGTTAGATGAGGACACAGAGCAAAAAACAAGAGACTCTCCAGGAATTTCAATTTACTTTGCATCTTTCCTTTACCTTTTACTAAATAGCATTTGTTTGTGGTGGTGGGGAGAAATGTAAACAGTTTTTGTACATCTTGCTCATAAACTGAACTTGTAACATCACCGTCTCAACTGAAAATTAAAGAGGAAGCACACATGAATAAAAAAAAAAAATGCACGTTTTAGCACAATTTCAATGACCAATTGCAACAGTGATTACAGATACAACTGCCACGTTGTCAATGCTTCTCTGCAACTCTAACTTACTCTTTTAAGTTTAGAGCAATACGGTTTAAAAGGATCATGCTTTCTGCATCAAAAAGGAAGCAGACGTTCCAATGCATTTGTCACCGAAAGACAACCTGAAACTCAAAGCTGCAGCAACTTCAGGTGCAAGTTTATTGGCTTCCTGAAGGGCAATATGACCCATCACTGCATGGGGTGGGGAAGTAAACCAGTATCACCACTAACTAGGCGACACCAAAGAGCAGTTTTAAGCTGCTTTAAAGAGACTTAACCTGTCTTTATTGGGTTTGACAAGTTACACAAGATCATAAGATTGGCCTGAACCTGCTTGAGGGATGGGAAAATAAAAGTTATCTGTGCATTTATTTGGTGCACGCTTGAGTGCAGAATAAAAACACACAACCTGTTTTACTAGCTTTATATTTTAATGAACTCAATCAAAGTTAATATTAGGGATAAACATTTTATTATTTGAGTAAATCAGTGGCGTGTGTGTACTCGAACTCATATAATATTTTGGGACTTTACTGAATAAGGACGTTGCAGCACATGTGCAAAGCTATTTTTAAACTGTCCTTATTGTTACCTTTCATCGAAAGGCAGTGATGTTGTGCGGAAACTATCCAGCGCGCTTTAATACATAAGCTATGTGAACAAGAATTTCTGGATTGTGAGTGAGATCAAAGTGTCAATAGCTGTGTGGCCAGTCACCATCAGGAAGCTCCAGCAGCAGCAGCAGCAGCACAGTGGGTCCATATACAGACAATGATGACTCACGCACAGATAATCTTCCACACCACCCTATCAGCACAGTTTGGGAGAACCCAATCTCCAAACATGCCTCAGCAATACCAGCAACTAACGTGTGAATGTGGCTGCACCCACTCCACCCTTGACCACTTGGGAAAAGATTACAATACTTTAGACACATTAGAAACAGTCTCTGAAGCCGTACTGGTGCACAGTAGAGCCAGAGTATCATCTTGCATCCAGAACTGTCAACAAGGCACAAGTCACTAGTGCTGCAAGTCAAAACATGCCATGGTAGGCCAAAGGCTGTGATTGCCTGATCCAGTGTGCGTGCGCGCGTGTGTGTGTGTGTCCACCATGGTAACCATAGTATGATTGTATAACAAGCACCAGTGATGAACTTGAAATGTAAATTGACATCATCGCCGTCACCATTATGATCATTCTGCGTGAGCATGACGCAGGGGAAAGTGGAGCGTCATTTTTCCAAGGTGTGTGTTGCATTTCATACAGCGATTACACAACAACGGGAGGCGTTTCAAAATAAAAAAAACTAAATATGCAATAGCATTCACAATTAAACGAGAATTTAAAGTCATTTCTGAGGCCCAAAACACAAGCACCTGTACTGCCACTTGTGCTTGACTTCAACCGAGGATTTTTTTTTAAACTAGAAGTGTAGTGGCTGACGGGAAAGTTGGCCGTCACCCGGTGAATTCAGGGGATATAGACGCAGACAATGTGTAGTCTCCCAGCGGGGGCAGTGAGGTGTAGTGATAGAGAGCAGACATGCTGGTTAGCCTCCTCACTTTTCCACCTGGCAAGGTTGTCAAAACAGAGCTAGCTCGACTATCGCCCCGCTAAACACACACACAGCTATTCCACAAATGCACGGCTGAGAGAAAGAGTTGAACGCTTACCTCCTTTGGAGAGAGACATTTCCCCTCTGCTTTGACGGGGGGGGGAAGGGAAGCACAAAGACTTTTGCCTTTTTTTACTCCCTCCCTCCCTGCATCTACCCTCCTCTACAGCCGCTGTCGTGCAAAACTAGCAGCGATTCAATCAAGATGGTCGCCCTGCGCGCAATCCCACGGCTTCGACGAGCAGACGGAGTCTTCAGCGATCGGCCGGCTACCGAATGCACAACTTTGAATCAAGTCAGGGCGGCTTGAACACTTCGAGTTAGTTTGCGAACAAAACCTGCACTTTCAGGGTGGCCAAAGTCTGACAGCTGAAGGTTCCAACGACGTGATGACGTACTTCCGGCTGTGCGCTAGGCCTCACGGGAAGTGTAGTGCGTGTCCCGTCCCGCGTCCTCCCTTTGTATTTGTAAATTGGTGTAAACTTGAAAAAAAATATGGATTAAATATGTCATATAAATATGAAATTTGAGAAACACATTTTCAGCTATTTGTTAATAATATAATAATAGTTAATAATAATAATAATAATATTGTATTGTAACAACTTATTAATCAAGCCTTCTAAACGTCCATTATGAAGATACAATGTACCTGCTTTTATGTTTGTGAATATGTACATTGCACGTAGCCCCTCCCATTTACTTCATGTGTTTCTGCTTTATATGGTTGCCTCCCTCTCCCCTTGTTTTGTTCACTTTGACGAGTGGTGAGTGTCCATTCTTTGTTTTTATATATATATATATACACACACACACATATATATATATATATATATATATATATATATATGTATCGGACCGTCGTGGTGAAGAGAGAGCTGAGTCACAAGACGAAGCTCTCGATTTACCGATCGATCTATGTTCCCACCCTCACCTATGGTCACGAGCTTTGGGTAGTGACCGAAAGGATGAGATCGCGGATACAAGCGGCTGAGATGAGTTTCCTCCGCAGGGTGGCTGGGCGCACCCTTAGAGATAGGGTGAGGAGTTCGGTCATCCGGGAGGAGCTCGGGGTGGAGCCGCTGCTCCTCCACATCGAGAGGAACCGGTTGAGGTGGCTCGGGCATCTGATCCGGATGCCCCCTGGACGCCTCCCTGTGGAGGTGTTCCGGGCATGTCCTACCGGGAGGAGACCCCGGGGAAGACCCAGGACTCGCTGGAGAGATTATGTCTCCGGTCTGGCCTGGGAACGCCTCGGGATCCCCCGGGAGGAGCTGGAGGAGGTTTGTGCGGACCGGGAAGTTTGGGCTTCCTTGCTCCGAATGCTGCCTCCGCGACCCGACCCCGGATAAGCGGCAGAAGAAGGTGAAGGTGAAGGTGATATATATATATATAAGCTTTAGTGCCTATTTGAGACAGCCTTATTTTATTTATTAAACTGTATTATTTAACTGTATTGCTGTATTTGTTTTACATTTTTGAATAATGCACCTGGCCTGACTGGTTTCTGGATGTGCTTGACCTTTACTTTTGAATTTCATTTATGAAGCACAGCTCACCAACAAAAAATTGGATTTCAAATCTCAAATATTTCAAATATATATATATATTCTTATGAAATTGAAATTCTTATACAAATATTTTCAAGACATTAAAAGAGCTTTAGTTTAAATAAGGTGATGTAAAAACTTGAATATAGCCACCATTTATTGTGCTGTTGTCAAACTGATGCAAAATAAACAATATTTTGTTGTTTAAATGTATGTATGGTTCCATCATTTGATTCAGTAATATACCAAATTAATTCAAATGGAAAAATGTGGCTTCTTGTGGCAAATATTCTTATACAATCAAACTGCGATTAATTAAGATGAATTAATCACAAATTCTCGAATTAATTAGATATTTTTTTAATCGAATCCCACCCTTAATATATATATATAATTTAGCTTGTATGACATGCAACGTTACCACTGTTATTTGGAATTAAAAATATCCTCCAGCAATTGTGGCCTGGCTAGATGGACATATGCAGAGTAACATCTCACAATGTTTCATGCACACATTTATTAAATCACATTGTGGTTAATCGGGGTGACATCTCCTAGGGATTTTGTAACAAATATTTATCAGGAAGAAATATCTAAACACAAAAGACAGAAAGGTGCAGTGTATAAATGAATCAAATCACTAAATAGTGAAATTGCATGTGATTCTTAAGCAATTCTACTCTAATAACTACAGAACAACATTACGTATTCAGCAAACTGGAGGGACAATATGTCAGGATATGCAAAACATAAAGTACAGTACTGTGATTTTATTTGATCTTTTCCTTGTCTGCGGATTAAAGCGACATCTTTGTTGTCATCATAAATATATAAAAGCTGTCAGACCTTCATTGATCTCACTCCTCCTTGGCAAATAGCTGGAAGACAAAGAAGACAAACTCATCATCACTGGGCTGGTCTCATGACGGAGTAAATGAAATATGCAGTGATATGAGTGTGCTTTGGATTGTGCGCTTGTGAGTGTGTGGGCGAGAGGTGGAGCACTGTTGGGGAGGCTACTTTTGAATTCCTGCCTTTATTTTCTGGCTACAAGGAGGGAATGGTAGACTGGTTTTATAAGAATGTGCAGGTAGAGCGAGCTGTCGATCAGGTACTCTGATGCACGCCGCTGCAAGTCAGCATCGACCAGGAAGTCTCCCGCCTCCTCTGTGCTTTGGTGGAAGTTAAAGACATGGCGAACCACCACTTTCCCCTGCTGCTTCGCCATCACAATCACCGTCTTCTGGAAGCTGACCCCAGCAAAGTCTGGGCTGGAGGTGGCCGGGGTGACGATGATGCGTGGGCGGCCGGCGTCTGTGCGGGTGGGCTGCATGCCGCCCATCTCAGTGTAGGTCGACCTGGAGCTGATGGGTAACCAGCGAGGTGAAAACAGGGCGTTCCAAGTGACTCTCTTGCTGGAGTCGTGGCCGCTCGGTCCGAGCTGGGTCTGGAAGCTGAAGCTGCGGTCATCCCGGGTCGGGCTGTTGATGACCCAGGGGGATCCCCAGGAGGACGACAGGTAGTTCCGGGGCGTGAAAATGCTACAGTTGACGTCGAAATACTTGGCCAGTTGGATGGGCGAAGCGGAGTGGAACTGGAAGGCCAGATAGAGGAGATCACGGATGGACTCGTAGTGCTTCACCATCATGGGGGACTGCTTTTGCAGACGGAACAGGTACTGCGGCGGAATCATGCCGTATCGAATGGCCCGGAGGGTGCGCTGGACTGTGGCGCTGACAGGCTGGTTCTGGTTAATCCATGTCTCCAGGGCTTCGTAGAGCTCCAGCTCACTCTGCAAAATCAGGTCAGAGCGCTGGAGCAAAGAAAGGAGCAGGTCCTCACTGATGGAGGGCCATTCTTCGCTCTGCAGCACAGACGACAGGTTCCAGGACAGATACTGCAAGCAGCTGTCCCGGAGGGATACGTCCCCAATTTGTAGCGCGTAGTTATACCAGCCGACTACATGGCCCGAGGGGGAATCACTTGACAGATGCTGGGTCATGTACTGGGTCAGACCCTGCTGCAAAGCCCACACGTGATACTTGCTTGCCAGCTTATGCAAAGTAATGGCCTGATCCAGTCGCACGGAGATGTCGCCGCAGTAGAGATACCTGGCAAAGAACAGTCCCATTAGATTTCACATGATATTTAAGGCTTAATCGTTTCTAGTTTCTTCAACGACTCACTGCTTTACATGCTACAGTGTTTGCTAACTTCACTGTGAATTACAGATGTTGGAGGCCTCTCGCACATTGGTCTCTTTTCGTGAGGTGAGCGAACGACGATTTGATTTGATTTTCTGTTTTCGCTTTGACTGAGTCAGCCGGAAAATCCCACACTTTCCAAATTTAGTCCACAACTGTAGGTGAGTTTCAATATACCTCGCAGTTTGAACACTGGAGAAATAAATCAATCCCAGTTCACAGCTGACCTGACAAACTTGTCGAAGAGGGCTGCGCACTCGGGCGTCTCTCTCAGAACCAGGGTGCTGTTCTGACGGGTGAACAGCATCTCTTCGAACACGTCGCTCTGCAGGGTCAGAACCAGGCCGTGGGCTTGGATCACCTTCACCTCGTCCGTGGTGGTGGTGTGCACGCGGAGGGTTACATCACTACCGTTCCCCATGGCCAACAGGCTCTCGATGCGCTGCACTAAACTCATGGAGTGATTCAGAACGGTGGCTCCGAGTTCTGATCCGGGCTCTGGCTTCAGGGCAGCTGCGGAGACAAGATAGAACCATCACCTGTTTCAAAGTAGCATTAAACCCTCACTTTTTGTATTCATCACATGAATTCAAATAGAAACCAAGAGTTGAACCTGTAATCTTGCCGCAGAACTAACCACTACTCCACTGTACAGCCCTCTAACCACTGTCAATGTGTGTGTTTCACTCCCCTCACATCACCCAAAAACGCATTTTCCATTTTCTATAATCTCCCACAACTTTTTTTTCCTGATGGATGAAACTGAAAAATGAAGCCAGAAAGCCTCCTGAAAGATCCCGCTCAGTTCAAGCTCCCGCTTGCTTTTGCATAAGTGAATATATGGAGCGTAACACTTGAAAGACACAGCATGATAAGCTGTTATCTTCGCCCCTCTCTGCCGCAGCCATCAGCTGGATTATTGGCCTGTTAGTGGAGGTTTAATGAGACATGGAGAAGACGGGGTGGAGGGCGCTTGACTCTTGGGCTCCTGGGGTCTTCAATTAACTGCCACATACGACTGCCCGCCACTTCAAAGTCCACCAATTAGATGAGGGATAAAAACTTCACGTTCTCAACCCTGCGCTGGCGTTGCAAGACACCAAGTCGTTGGCAAATTATTTCCGCAAAAACTTCTCATATTGCCGACAGGAGAAAGTGGCCTTTAATGGGAAGAAAGCCGGCTTTTTCTCCAGGGCTCTCATTGTACTGTGCGATTGAGTCGGTACAAAGCCGGGCTGCAAATGGACTTGTCTCTCCCCGCGGCCACTAGACAGATAGATGAGGACTGGATGAGTAGAATGGATAAAGCCCCTTTCTTTGCCCTGCGGCTGGGCACTAGACACACACTGTGCCCCACCACGGCGAAAAGCTGGATAGAAAACTCCAAATACGCCAAGGAAAAGAGTTGAAAGTGGCTTCTTACCTGCTGTAACGGCAGGAGAGCAGAAGTTCACTATGACAAGCAGGGATGCGACGCAGACCCACGTGGGGATCTCTGGTCCAGAAGAGCGCTCCATATCTTCTTTGTCCTCCTCAACCTTCTTCCTCCTCTTCTTCTTGTCGTGTTCGGGAAGGATCTTTGCCCAGTGTGTGCCGCCCGGCTCCCCATCCCGCACGCTTTATGTAGGACGCTGGCCTTTCCCAGGCGCATCTCCATTGATTGGTGGAATCTGGCAGGGGCGTTGCTATAGCGACGGCTTTGATTTTGTATTTCTCCCTTTTGGATGTTACATGGAATTGATTGGCGGCACAGGGCCAGCTAAAGACTTCGCCTAATGTTTTTAGCTGTTTTTTTTTGAGGCGCTATTAAGAATCGATATAAACAGTTTCCTGCGTTAATGGATGCAGACCGTGAGCTCAAATTGTTTATGATATCCACACGCGAACATATAATTACAAAGTTAATTGGATTCAGTTGCCATTTAAAAAGTAATTATAGCGCTAATATGTAACCGAATGGAGTCAATTAAAATGTCATTATTTATTCATGGGACAGTTTTCACTCTGATGTTTATCTTTCTAATGTGGAAATAATTACAGCCCCCGACGGCGTTGCACCTCAAATGCAGCCAAATAGAGAAATTCCCGCGTCTGTCTGGGCGATTCAAATTCATACTCCTGTTGTTTATTCGAAGCAGAAATCTTTCTCAGCAAGATAAACATTGATCGGATGTTTGTTTCCCACACTTGCTGAGAGGACATCACGGTCTGCTATCTAGAAATTTAGAAACTTTACTTTCATGTAACCGACATTGCGGAAGAACCTCAGTTGGGTTGCCCAAACCCGGCTTCACCGCCGCATGACCCAATGTTTCAGAGAGCTTCCCAGCACCGTATACTGTCATTGCCGAAAGTATCAGACCAGACACATGGCAGTTCGAGCCCTGACTGTTTGGATTTACCAGCGCGTGTTATTATGTTTGAGTAATTCATAAATGGAAGAATATTTAAGCTTATAAACCTGATAATTTTGACATTTATTTTATGGTCCATTATGTTGAACAACTTATTCATCTCCCATTTCCCAGTTTCTTGTAATTTTATTTTAATTTTTTCTTTTTTTTTAGCATACAATTTGGCTGTTGAAAATAAATAAAAACAAAAATCTACGATGAGCTTTCTGGGAGGACGCATTGTCCAAGTTACGATTATGCTCTAGTAATGTTCGCTTACAATTCATGCAATTTAAGGTTATTCATCGGCTTCATTATTCAAAAACTAGGTTGAACGGGATTTTTCCAAATGTCTCTGCTATATCTGACAAATGTAAGCAAGGAGATGGAACGCTTGCCCATTTGTTCTGGTCATGTTCAAAACTTTCAACCTTCTGGTCCAATGGCTTTAACACTCTCTGTGTGGCGTATAGTCGGCGTCTTGATGGGGCTTTGGTCATCATGGGCTGTTGCAATGATGGTAAAAAGTTACCCAATACATTCCAGCAGGCTCTGGCCTTTGCTCTGGTTGTAGCCAAGAGAGTCATCTTGCGGGACTGGAAGTCAGTTTCACCTCCACCCTGGATGAACCACATGGCTTCATGCCTTTTTCTGGAGGAGATTACATTCTCTATAGCTGGCAATATGGAAAAAAAACATCCATTTATCAAGTACATTGGAAGAGACTCATAAATTCTGCAATTGCCATTTTGGACTCTGTCTGTTTTTCATCTACGAACTGAATGTTTCTTCTGGCTGCTGTCGCTTTTTATTTATTTATTCTTAGTTTAATTTTGTTTCATTTACTTTCTTTGTTGTTGTTGTTTTGGTTTTGGCCTGGTGCTCTTTGTATGTTTGTTGAATATAAAAGTGCATAAATAAAATATATATTAAAAAAAATCCACTAAAATACGCATTAGAAATAAAAAAAACAAGAAAATCTAATGTAAAAGAAAAAAAATCTTGTTTCAGAATATGGTGTGTCTGAAATAAAATAGTAATAATATTTTTCCTAGATTGACTTATTAATAACATAGATCCAACATGGTGTTCTGAGTTCTGAGTTCAGAGAGAATAAAAAGGTTTGGGTGAGACGACAGAGTCCGGATCTGACCGCAGTCCAGAATGACCCGGGGCATTAAAGAGATGCTTACTGCGCCATTTCAGCGAGCTCTCACTTACCACACGGCTGGCATTGATCTGTCAGTCAGAGCTGGGTCAGTCAATACGGAGAACCCTGTTAAACTTCTCCCAAAGATAAGCCCACTATGGATCTGGTATGTTTATTTAAATCCATAAATCTAATGAGATTAGTCGGATCAAATGAAGCAGGGCTGAGGCAGACACGACACTTCTTGACTTGACATTCATGTGAAAATCGTGGCAAAGACACCATGTTTGCGTCTTAAAGGGGCCAATATAGTGCGGGCTATTTTGAAAGTTAGAACTTTCACTGCAGTTCTGGGCATAATTTAATGTTTGGTTGGAGAAAACTTCAAATTCATTATTGTTTTTAATGAAATTATACAGGTATATATATATATATATATATATATATATATATATATATATGTATACCATTCAGTTAAAAAAAATGAATTGCATTCCAGCAGATGACTGAATTGAAAACAGTGTTGACAAAATGAAAACTGAGAAAGGAAAAGCATTGTGAGAAGACAAGAATAAAAGCCACTATTTTAGAAAACAACTGTCAGACAAACATCCTCCCTCCGCTGTGCTTCCTCCCACTGTCCTCCATTATCAAACATTTGATGATGGAACCGAGCATATTGGACCCCTCAGGAGGGGATCGATGCACGGCGGGGGGCGTCCATCACCGAGTATAAACAGAGCGTTTAGTTCAGGCTGAGAGCCAAACTTCAGCAAGGCGTCCTGGATGACCTTCCGCCGAGTAGATGAGTCTCTTATCTGCATTTAGTGAATGGAGTTAAACCCCGAGGGTGTGCAGTAAATCCTGCAACAGGAGGAAAACCTGAACAGAGGAGGTGCCTCTTAGTATGTTCAATGGGAACCACCTTCGTGATCCTGCAATGCCTCACACTTTCATGTAAATTTATGACGAATAAAGGTCATGATGAAGCCCAACTTGTACAGTGGGTGTAACTTCAAAGAGTGACCACTAGATGGCGCTGATCGCCAGTTTAGTCCTGATCACCATTTTTTTAATGCATCAGAATATCTAGGTCTAAATTAAGATTTTTAAGTATCTATGGCAATATGCTGTGTGAGGTCAGCGTTATTAGAATTAGGGAAAAGTGAAACAGATCTTTGAGATGCAGGTTTCCGTGTGGACGTGGAAACATCGCACTCGAGAGGTGAGTGGGCTCTTTGTTTGGCTCTAATCTGGCTGAAACAAATTAGTAGGCTGGCCCTTAATCTCTGAGAAAATGCAAAGCCACGAGCAGCAAGGAGCCGCACACGGAGCCGAGACTGAAAGATCAGTGTTTGTGGATGCTGCTGGAGTCGGCTATGGTTCCTTGAAGAACAGCAGCAGCCACCAAAGCCATCAGATGGAGTGGGACTCGAACTAGAAATAAGAGGACTTCCATACAAATATATCGGGGAGACAGCTTTGGTTTTCTCTGAAGTTTCTGCTGTTGGAGCTGCAGGTAGGTTTGTAATTCATGTGTAATACAGAGTCATCGTGACTCGTACATAAGTAGTAAATGTATACTGGAAAAGATTTCTTGCAGTGAAATGTGGAACTACATGCTATGACACATTTTAGTGACGACACAGTGGAAACTTGAGCACAGCACAAGCAAATACATATGTAACACAAATGAAACTACTAATGATGAGATATTTTGGTTTATTATAGTAAACATTGATGTTATATACATATATGATTTTTTAAATTGTATTTTCTTCCTATAATTTGTTATCATTTTTGTGTTTTTTCCTTTGGATTTACGTATAGAATATATACAATAGAGAACATTTTAATTTGCAGAAATATCAGTAAATTGTATTTGCATTACGAATATATAACAATAAAATTAGCTAAAATGCTAGAAAAGCGTTTTATTCTTTTTTTTTTCTGGGGGAACAAAATGACTGTTCTTGTAATTTTATAAAACAACCTATTGGTTCTTATTTATAGCAGCCATGTTTCGATCAAACTTGTTTAGTCGACCAACAAACCGTACTTTTCTAAACTTGTGAAATAATGCTGGAGAATTGAGTGAATGAATTCAGACCTTATGGAACATTTTCATACATTTTGTTGAATACATGCAAATAGCAATAAAAATGCAAAATAGATTACCGAGGCTTTTGAAGTCCAACATTTTTTTTGTTTTATTTAGAGAGTGAATTGGACGTATAATATAGGTGTCAAAATAAGGATTTAAAAAAATTTTTTCTCTTCAATTTAGTGAACCACATTCTTCAATAGATTATTAATCATTTTAAATGCAGTCTCAGAGTGTTACATTTTTTTCAGCTGACCACTGGTCATGAGGATGAAATGAAGCCCTGAAAGAATGAGAAACCGTAGATGTGTTCTCATTCAGGAAAACCAACAAGATAGAGATATTTTCTTAAACCAAGCTTTTCATACCTAGGACTCTTTCGGACGAACATGGAGAGCGGAGCTCCTCCTCGAGGATGTGGATCCACCGTCAACTCCGTTTATTACAACCTGTGTGACCTGGCCACAGTCTGGGGGATCGTGGTGGAGGCCATCGCGGCCGCCGGTGTGATGGCTTCCCTCATCCTGTTCATCGTCCTCATGGCCAGCCAGAGGTTTGCCACAGACAAGAAGAGGAAAGCCATGGTGGTCCTCCAAGCTGGCGTCTTAATCTTCACTCTGGGACTCTTCGGCCTGACGTTTGCCTTCATCGTGGGGCGCAACTCCACCAGCTGTTCCGCACGAAGGTTCCTCTTCGGGGTTCTGTTCGCCGGCTGCCTGGCCTGCCTGCTGATGCATGCGGTTTGGCTGGCGCTGCTGGAACGCCGAGGATGCAACCCCCGAGGATGGATGCTGTGTTTGGGAGCGTTGGCTGTCTGGTTGGTCGAGATCATCGTCAACACCGAGTGGCTTGTCATCACTGTGGTGGTGAGTCCGGCGGATGTCTCCGATCCGTCATGCAGCATCCGGAACCAGGACTTTGTTATGGCTCTGATTTACGTTCTGGCTCTGCTGCTCGCCGTGCTGGTGATGGCGCTTCCTTCCCTGACGCACAAGTGCAAGCAATGGCGCCGCGACGGCGGCTTCATCATGCTCACCGGCATCTTCACTGCTGTGGTTTGGGTGGCGTGGATCTACATGTACACCACTGGGAACCAAGCAGTCGGAGATCCCAGCTGGGATGATCCCACTCTGGCAGTAGCTCTGGTGACCAACGCCTGGGTGTTCCTGGGCTTCTACAGCATCCCCGAACTCACCCGGCTGTCCAAGGAAGACCCGGACCCGGAATTGCCACACGACGGACAGCACTACCCGGCCCGGAGCCTTGTGTATGACAACATCTTAAAACGCGCCGAGTCCACCCATCACAACGTTTACATGGAGAACAAGGCCTTCACTGTGGATGAGCCACCAGCAGGTACCGTTCAAGAGTCTCATGCTCCTTAATAAGCTGCTTCACTGAACTGATAAATGACCGATGCAAAGCAAAGAACAACTGGAGATGAGGCTTCAGTGTTCACCAACTGGATGCAAAACTTAACTCAACAAAAATGTTAATGGTGCATAGATTGTTTCCACAAACAACGTGACTCTGACAAGGTGTTTCTAAGGGGATTCCTGGATCTTGAAAAGGACCATTTGGTCTGTCAATTCAGCCTTGTTTTTTTTTTAGCTAGGACTACTAGTGATGCTAATAGTTAGCAGCCACATTCACAAGGTGCTATAAATATTTAGTCAAGGTCCAGGTTTCAAACATGAATTGGCACATGAAACCAAGTGTTTTCATATTCAGAACATGAAGTGAAAAGACCTGCAACTGGCGTACACATTTAATTTAAGAATAAAAGCCGAAATACAATACAATATGATGAACCTGTGTAGTGAGGTCCAAAGACAGGGATTTACAGCCTCTATTTTAGGCTACACATCCCATTTAAATGACTGCAGTGTAGTTTGACTACGGACAATTTATGAATCAGAAGAGGAGATGAAAAAATGTTGGTGTTTCTGGACATATTTTCATCTTTCGTCCCAAACATTCTCTCGTCAGACCAGACTTAAACTGATAATTAGACTTTTGAATTGTACAATTTTGACAGCAGTCGGGCAAAAACAAGTCTAACATGAAGCACTCTTCCAATAGTTCCAGCCAAGCCAGTGTCTCCATACGGCTCCTACAACGGTCAGCTGAGAAGCTGCGTCTATCAGCCGACTGAACTGGCCCTGATTGCAAAAGGCATGACCAAGGTGAGTGCTGGCCTTCTTCACTCCCCACCTGAACAAACCTCTGAGACTTATGTCTCTATATTGACACGCAGAAGGACCAAGAGACCATCATCCCTCGTGCGACACTTCCATCCATGCCCTCAGGAAGCAGCAGCTCGGCCGACCCCTTTAACACAGACGACAACTGAAGCAGCTTTCTGTTGAAATGACACGCCAAGATAATATCATCCTGCACAACCCATCGTCTCCTCTCTCCACCTCCAGTGTCTGTCCTGCTGGAGAAGCTGGACCAAAGTGAATTGGTCATCATGAAATCTAGGATTGTATTTCTACTCAATGCTCTTGTATTACGGAACTGGTGGCATGACATTCCAACTGTTGAAGATAAATACACACCTTCCTTTTGATATAAGTAACACATATCAAGCTGTAGCATCAGACAATAATAAATACTCTTATTCAAACTTCTATTTATCAACTGTGATGAACCAGGAATGTAAAAATATTGCGTGACAATCTGCAACATCAGATCACAAAGTACACTGTGACATGAAGTATGTTTGACTGCTACTTTACTTTACGTGAATAAAGCGCAAGAGAAAAGTTTATTTACAAGTCTTTTCTTGATGAGATTAACGCTCGTTTTGATGAAAACCCCATCAGTCATCACATCTGAGCCACTTCCACCCTGCCTGCACTCTCCTCTTCACCTCTCTTGGTTGGTCTGGATGTCTGAGTCCATCTAACTGAGCAGTTTTCAGTGCCCCCTTTATCTTCACTCAGACGTTCACTACTGACTTCCTTTTCTCTTCTGCATTGTCAGGAGGAATCACTATATCATCTGCAAACATCATCATTTTTGGAGACTCCCCCTAGTTCCAGGCATAGCTGATCATTTTCCAGCAAAGCCTAGGGTGTCAACATGTATCTTAAAAAAAAAAACAGGGCAGTACAGGAAAGGCATAGTAAAACTACATGTAAATGTAAAAACAAAGCCTGATGGTTGTGTACATCAGGAATACAGTATATCACTGTTGATTCCTCTCTCTTAGATCACGAATGGACCTGACAGACTTGGTTGTCCATCAGTTCAGTTCACACTTTCCAAAAACAAATGCAAAAAGATGCAGATAGTCACCGCAGTATTCCAATACAACACTCCAGGAAAACACACACACAGGAAAATGTAGCCAAATTCGTACACCCAACCGCCAGTTCTTTTTTCCCCTCACAATATTTAAAGGACCTCAGGTACCTGCATGGGTACGTGAGACTTGCTGACAGCGAGAGCCGCAGGGGAGAAAGAAAAGCTGTCCGATGCACATGGACACTTGAGAGCTGCTTAAGTTGTACTCAGGGGAGACACCGGTACCAGTCATCAGCAGCTGACTTCACCACCCACATTTCCATGTCACTCTGACAACCACCAGTGGGCAAACACACACTCACTTGAGTTGATGGAAAAATTGTCTAACCGTATTCATGGTTAATAAATCAACCTCGGTATTTTCTATTTCGAGATGCTTGTGTGTGACAGTAGAGGAAATAAAGGGGCTGAAGAGCAGCATGTGGCTGATACTCTCTCAGCCTCCTCTGACTGGAGCAGCAGTGGGAGTCCAGGTATGATCTGAAATGCGTTCTATGAGGACCATTAGAGAATGCAAGGTTTGAAGAATCGGCGAAACGCTTCAACAAGACACAAAACAAATAAATATGAGTTTGATTCAGAGCCAACATCCCGGGCAACATTGAGAAAGACGACTCCGGTGAATACGAGGTATGACAGCAGGAGTCGGACACGAGAACATGCTCGCTTCACTCCAAAACTCACTGAACTGTTTTCTGTTTTATTTGCAAAGAAGGATATATCTAGGACTTAAAACACATCTCCTGCGCGTAAGCAGCATTTTTCTTACAAGACTGACATCTGGTGGACAAATTGAATAACTGCTGCTGAGCACACAAAATGTCAGCAGTTCGGGGCTGAAGAGTTAAGGTGAGAGATATTTCCAAAGACATACCTGCAGCAGGGAGGTGTGCTCTCATGTTTAAAATTGTCTGACAGTGTCTGTGATCAAAAGAGGCTCACGGCGACGTCCTCACTCCTGGGCCTCTCGTTTTTTCTGAACAGGCTTCTGAGTCTCTTGTTGCTGTAATTTCTGTTTTTTCAAAAGCCGGTAAGCCTCCACCGCTCTTTGCCTCTCCTCCTCCACGATTCTCTGGCGGGCCATCGAGGGTTTGGCTTCAGATGAGACCGAGTGGCCGAGGAGGGAGTTGAGCAGCAGATCCTTGGACGACTTCTGGTGGTTAAAAGGGAGATACGAGTTGATATTCACCTTCGAATTGAGCTCAAAGAACAGTGCTGAAGCATGTTACCTGAGATGTGATCAGAGCTTTCTTGGGTTTGCTGGTCAATTGAGGGGGTTCCATTGTGACCTCACCAAAAGCAACCTCATCTATGTAGCAGATAAATGACAGTTGATATTATTTATAATAAAATATAAGACAGCGAATATCAATTAAAAAGAAGCTCACCATGGAACAGGTCTTTCTCCATATCATCTTCATGTCTTTCCAACTTCTTCTGTTGGAGCTTCTGCATTCTTGCTTTATCGTATCTACAGCAGACGTGAACAAACTTACGAATTTATTTTGAAAAACTATAACCTGAAAAAAAAAACAACAACAAAATAATGGGAATAATAATTTAAAGACAAGAACTTACTGCTTCTTTTTTTCTGACTTTCCCTTGTTGGCTGGTTGCTCTTGTTTATCTTCAGCCAGTTCAGGTTTTCTCTCCACTTGGTTTTTGGTGAGGAAAAGGACGTGTCGCGTTGCGTTCTCCACACGCTGCAAGAACCGTTTCTCTGTCTCCCTTTTCTTCCTTTTGAAATGTGGAACAGGAATATCTTCGTATTTAGAGGGCTCCGGTTTATTAACAGGAAATATTGCTGTAAATTCAAGGAAACAAAATTGAGTGTTTACATGAAAAACAATGAGAAAATAAATGTACAAAAGAGTATTTTCCCTTACAGCCTTTAAACTTTTTACCCGCCACCAAAGCTTTATTCATCCTGTCTTTGCTCTTCATGATCTCCTGGAGCTTAAAGGGGATGTGTTCGAAGTGATCCACTTGTTTCGTTTTTTTCACTTTACCACGACGTTTTGACTTCATTTCACTGAAAAAAATTAACACGGATTAGTATTCAGAAAGAAAACAGGTAGAAACAACGTGAGCAAAAAGGAGTAGATACATTGCATCATAATGTACGTACTGCAGTTCATTTAACTTGAAATGATGTATAAGAGTATAACTGTTTACACACCGATTGACAGATAACGACGACAAGAATTGAAACAACAGGTTCCCTATAGCTTAGTATCATTACAGTCAATGCTATATTCAGCGCAACACACGACATCGGTAGCGATAATTCAGCATTCAGTGAACATTGGGGCAGTGACATTAGCATTTAGCAGCTAGCACTGTAGCGAAGAGTCTCGCATACCCCGGCAGATGTTTATTCTTGCCAACTGGTTTCCCAGAATCTTTCAAGGGCTTCTTCTCAGTCTTTGCCATCTTTCTACTAAATTATTTAACAGACGCAAAAGTGCCAACAGACAACAAAACAAAACACACGTGTGTTGTAGTATATGCGAACTCTGACCCCGGAAGTACAACCCGAGCGACAGCCCAGAGGAAAAAGCTCTCACTCTGATGCTGTTTGAACGCATATGTTAATCTGCTACTTTTTCAAAACATGTGCCATATTAATATTTATGACGAAGCGCACACAAGAAACCAAAATGTTTTCTAAATAGTTGAGGCGATTTTAGTAGATTTAGCTAATGAAAGCATGGTCTTAAAGTAAACATATTTCTTCAACTTCCTCTGTTCTGATCTTTTATTTATTTATTTATTTTTCTCAGTATTTTTATTCATTTATATCAGCCACAATAATAATCATATAAATGCACATACACTTTCAGATCTGGACTGTGTGACAAAAAAACCCAACTATTATTTATATTATATATATATATATATATATATATATATATATATATATATATATATATATATATATATATATATATATATATATATATATATATATATATACTCACACATTTCCACTTCAGTGCGATCATGTGCTCTGCTTCCGAAAAACAAAGATCCATCCATATCCGTTGACATTTGGTATGTTATTACCAGTGGGATAAATACCCAATATAAATACAATCTACCAGTAGATCATAAACTAGAGATGAGTTTTTTTCCTATTAATGTACTTGAGGAAAGGGCTAAAGATTGTTTCTGGTTAAGCTGAATAAAGTTCAGAATTTGTAGAAATTTAAAGTGATTTTGGGGAATATTAAATTTAGTTTTGAGCTCTCCAAAAGTTACATTACATACGTGTAATGAAATGTGGATTGTTAATGTTGAAACGTTGTTGGAAAAAAATATGTTTCAGACTGAAGTTTTAGATTTCTATTTATTAAAAGAAGGAGAAATACCATAGACATGTATTTTTTCATATATTAAATGAATTACTTGAGTCATAGCTGTGCAGCAGGTAACACACATGAATTGACATGAAACATCCAGTGTCCAGAGTGTTTCTTACTTCAGCTACAGGGTGTGCGCACGTGTGTTGTGAACCATCAGGTGAATGAAACAGGTGATCGAGTGAATGAGCAGATAATCCCAGACACATAATCTGAAATCATGCAGACGGCAGGAGAACGCTGTTGTTGCTTCTGCTCCTCTTCGTGTCACGTTGTCAACAGTTTAAGGTGCTGGAGCTGCCTGCAGCTGTTTCATGTGATGATGGAGGCATGTCCAGGGTGTCCCTTGCCTCTGCCCCCATGTTGCTTCTGTGACCCCAGTAAGGGAGGAGGTGAAAGGAAAAAGTTGCGGGTGATCTGATAAACAAATGTCTTTGTTATGGTGATGTAATTCTTGATGATGAGGACAAGAGAAGCCCTTCAGATGCGTCAGTGATGAGAGTGCGGCGTCATAATCGTCTCTAACCCTGGGGTTTATAAGAGAGGTGTGAAGGACAACTCCGCTCTCACTGGGAGGATTCAGCAGGTGACATTCACACTGATACCGACGGTGAGTATCATTTATGACATTTAGTCATGGATTTTGCAGGCAGAAAAAAAAAAAAAAAAAAATATATATATATATATATATATATATATATATATTTTTTTTTTTTTTTTGAATTTACATTGTTTGCAGCTGCTTCTTCTCAGCAATAAACAAACATTAACATTCTTATTCTTAATATATAATAATAAAGCCAAACTAATGTATTTACATATTTTTAAGATTTAAACATGTAATATTTATATTCATATTTAAATATGTATTTCCAATTGCAATATTATTACAAGACTATAATCACTTTGAGTGTGACAAAATGCACCTTAAATATATGCATATTTAATATATTTTGAAATACTGAACAAATTACATTATTAATTTGATTATTTACAAATACTATTGTGACATATTGCGCTCCGTCTTTTGGTTTGCAACTGTTTGATGAGGCAGATATCTGTTTTTACTTATTAAAGGAATTGCTTGAGACACTTTGTTGGTAAATAATATGCAATGTGTTATTTATTTGGTTGAATGAGCTTTTGTTTTCTCAAGAGCTGGAGACAGTTCAGCATGTCCTATGTTTAATCTGATAATCCGAGCTTCTAAATCTGAATCTAACATGCGTCACTTGTGTTCCATATGAAACAATATAAATAGATTATTAATATCCACTGCACACAGGCAAGCATGAATCTAGATGTGGCCAGACCTGAGGCGAAGACCGGCACCAAAGCGCCACTCAGAGCCACGGCGCCGGGGTCACCACGCAAAGGCCCGCCCAAATTCAAGCAGAGGAACAGCCGTCAGTTCAAGAGCAAACCCCCCAAGAGAGGAGTCATCGGGTACCGATCACGTTGGGCTTGAGTTTCTCTCTCAAAGCTATAACTTTATTTTTTCTTTGTTAGTTTCGGGGAGGAGATCCCGGGCATGGAAGGCCTCGGCACCGGTAGGCATCAAGGAGGAACAGGTAGAAACAAGGCAGAGACAATAGTAAGACATGTATTCTTATATCTCAACAGATATCACAGTCATCTGCCCGTGGGAAGCTTACAGTCACCTAGAGCTGCATGAACTGGCTCAGTACGGAATCATCTGAGACACATGTCTGGAATATGCTGCTTCCAGTCTGTAAATACAATAGATGACAGCAGAACGTATGTTTTATACACTCAATCCATTTTCTGAAGCCACTAAAATTCAGTTCATGAAAGGATAATAAAGTTTTTAACAAATGTTTTGTGTCTGTTTAAATGGAGCTCATTCCATCATGTCAAAGTAGAATTGTGCATTTGAAATAGCTAATTTAACATTTAATTTGAGGTGATACAAGAATAAATACCATAATTCATTTTAATATCATCACCTGACTATTCAATTTATTTTCCATTGGCGGCAAGTGATTTTCCACAGTGTTGCCCAAACTATATCACATATAAAATGTTAAAATTGTATATATATATATATATATATATATATAAAACAAGAATATTTTTCAACTCATAATCAACATTTCACACACACAATGGGTGGAAATTCTTTCTCATCAGCTCATCTTTAATCAAATTCACTTCCATTCGTATGAATTTTTAACGGCACAGCTTCAATAGCTTTGTGATTCTCAAGGCATTGGCTTCTTTTTTTCAAACTATCTGGGCCACCTACAATGACTTGGGCGACCAGGTTTGGCCCTCGGGCCTTGAGTTTGACTCTTCAGAGCAGGCGATTTAGACGCATTGCATATCGCATAGTATGTGAAGTCATACTGGGGGTGAAGGGTGAATAGCGCTTAATAATACACAACCTGTGTTTCACTTGTGAGGCAGCAGTAGGATGAAGGATTATGGGCTTCACCTGGAATAATTTCGGATAAATTGTTTCCTGCTACATGCCACCTCTGTGCCACTGTATGTTTTCTATCAGTCGGGTGGTGGCTAACAGGGCCAGAATCTGGGCCACCAGTAGGACAACAACCACGGTGGTTATCGTGCCCTGGTTCTGGACAATGAACCGCGAAAGTCCCCCGACACAACCGCCCAGATAGACCACGCTCTGAGCTGTGAACTCATCCAGGCTCAAAGCCCCTAATCCACACTGGGAGTTCCAGATCGTGCTGTTCTCCATGGGATCGATGCAGCAGGTGGGCGGAACGCCGCACGCAAGGACTCCTGGAGAGGAGCAGTTGTAGTAACTGAGGAGAAACCAGAAGTGAATTGATGTTTTTAAAAAGTCTTTTTAACATGCACACACTCCTCAACTGTAGAGGGAGCTCCAGAGCTTGAAGGGACTTACATGTTTATTTCCCAGTCTCTGTAGTCATCAGCGCCACAGCACTGCAGGTTGGTCTGGATCTCATCCGTGATGAACCTCAAGTCCAGGTCATCTTGGTAGCCCTCCATAGCCGCCAGCATCCCTGACCTCAGCAGACCTCCGATCTGGTCCTGCATGGTGTAGGAGAGGATGGCGGCCACCACCTGAGCGCTGATCAGAGTCAGCACCAGCATGGAGAAGACCCTCAGCAGGCAGCAGTTCTCGCGTACGGCGCCGACGCAGCCGGTCAGGCACAGCAGGGTTATCAGCAGACCCAGAGTGACCAGGACCAGCATGGGGTCGGTGCCGATGCTTCCGATCCTCTCCTGGGCGAAGGAGTCTTTGCTGACCAGGCCCCATATTCCCAAACTGAGGACCCCCAAGCCAAGGACGGCGAACAACCAGTTGCAGAGGAACAGGAAGTACTTGAGGAAGATGTGAGTCCAGGGGTAGCGAGGCGGCGGTCTTGAGTAGAAACGGGTTGGTCCGTAAGTCTTCCTCTGCTGGGGCTCTTCAGGGTCGTCCGCTTCCTTCAGACAATCACATCTTCATTGAGATCTTTCATTCATCCACACAGGGTCCTGAACTGACCTCTTACCTTTTGAATCAGCGGACTGGACTCACTCTGGGAGACGTCCGGTCTCCTCCAGTTCTGCCAGAACCTCCTAAGTTTGTCCATCTCTGGGAGAAAAGTCCTCCCTGCACCAGGAGAATCCGATCATGAGAGGGAAAGAAAGAGGAAGAGAGAAGCATGTGAGTGAGCTGAGGTGCAGGAACCTCACAGCGTGTCGCCCTCAGGCAGCCAACCGAGGCATTTCTTCATCATGTGAGAGTCACAGTGGAGGGATTAGGCCTCGTAAAGGGGCGTAAGACTTTGAAATAGACAGACTTTTCATAGCTACCTCACAGTGACATAAAGGCGACATAAATACCAATCGAGATCTCGATTATTCATATTTATGAATTTGTTTTGGGTTTTATTTAAAGAGGGAAAAAAAAAAAAAATTATCACAAAGTGAATTGTGAAACATATAATAATAATAAATTATGGGGGAAATAATCTAAGAAACACAATGCAATACATTGAATAATGTAAATAAATAATAAAAAATAAGCAAATACTCAATACTCAATTAGAATCTTAATACTTCAGTTTCTACTCACAGCAACACATGACACTTCACCTTCACTGCATCAGAAATATAAAAAATTAAATTTAAACTGACAACAAAAACCACTATTTTGAGTCCCTAAATTCAATATTTTGATGATCCGTCAAAGGCAGTTTAGAGCTGGGAACAGATCTTTTGAAATCTTTTTCCAAGTGGTTCCACATGTTTTGTGAATCTCATCCTTCACACGCGCAGCTGCAGCCGCAGCCGCAGCCGCACACATGATTTATAGCAGAGGAGGTCGGCGAGCCCAGCAAATCCACTGGATTAGATTCATTTGTATTAAAGTGATCCAGCCATCATGTATCTGTTCACGCTGAGATGTCTGTCTCACACGTGGGGTTCGCTTCCACACGGCCAACCTGTCAATCAAACTCAACTACACACTAAGTAGTGCTCAACTACTTTTTTTTTGCTTTTAAATGTTATTATTATTTTTTAAGGTTCATAAATTGTTTTAGTGTTTTATATAAATAAACCCTTCCATAATATTTTAATTCAAAAGATGCCCTGACTTCAATAATAAATCTGTTTTTAGATATAATATTGAATTGTTGTTTTCAATTGTTTTTTGCAATATCTTCTTTCACTATCTTCACTTTTCTTTCTTTTTTTAAATCTAATAAATGTATTAGAAATTACATTTAAATTTCACTTAAATTGGAAGCATTTCCCTTCCAAAAATATACGGAGGAGGAAAAGGGAAAAACAAAATCTGCTTGGGAAAAATAAATAAATAAATAAATACTACTATGAGGTTGGTTTGAGAGGAAATATATTTGTTATTAATCTGCATATACAGTACAAACAGTGTTTAATAACCCATCAATGGGATTCTTCCCAGGAGCTGTTTGGAACTTCTGGATCTTGTTTGACTTTTGTTTGTTTGGACTCGATTGCCTTTGTTTAGTGTTGAGTGAGATTAGAAGTCTTGCATTTAGTTAGTCTTGTTATTGAAGTTGTTGGACTTCACCCTCTGCCTCAGACTCCTCCCTGCTGCACTTGGGTCTCTGGTCTACGATTGTTACACTACAACCCATTTACTGCAATATATTTGAGCGATACGAAGTTTCAACACCTAAATTACTTACTCACCTGAAATGGAATCCTAAAATAGACGATCTTCATAGTCTGAAATATGTTGTCAACAAATCCATATATATATATATATATATATATATATATATATATATATATATATATATATATATATATATATATATATATATATATGGCTGTTGAGAAACAAGTTGACAGCAATAAACAAATAGAACCAGAGTTATTCTAACACAGCAAAATTCGATTTTCCTGTTGGTAAAGCTATTGTTGGCCAAAGATGTGAGTGAGAGAGTGTAATCTCATTGTATACATGAATAACAACTATTTTAGATTGTACATCAGTGTGGGTATTTTTGTAACAACCACTTTCTCTTTAACTCACTCATGAACACTCTCACTTCTAGCCCACATCCGACATTCAAAAAAACCTCAGCCAAAACTTCAGCCACCTCTAGCCCACCTTCATCCTACTGCTACCCCACATCTAGACCACCTCCAGCAGTCACAGCCCACCTCCACCACTCAAAAAAACAGCCTGTCTTCAGCCACTTCTAGCCCACCTTTTGCAGTCAAAAACAACCCACTTTCAGGCCTCCTACAGACCACCTCCACCACTCAATAAAAACAGCCCATTTTCACCCCATCTTCAGCCCACATCTAGCCCACTTCTTATAGTCAAAAACAGCCCACCTTCAGCCCACCAATAGCCCACCTCCAGTCCAAAAGCAGCCCATCTTTTGCCCACCTGCAGCCCGTCTTCAGCCATCTCTAGCCCACCTTCAGCAGTCTATAAACAGCCCAATTTCAGCCCATCTTTAGCCCACATCTAGTCCACCTCTTACAGTCAAAAACAGCCCACCTTCAGCCCACCAATAGGCCACCTCCAGGAGTCCAAAAGCAGCCCATCTTTTGCCCACCCGCAGCCCACCTATAGCCCACCTCCACCACTGTCCGTCTTCAGCCACCTCTAGCCCACCTTCAGCCCATCTTCAGCCCACCATTAGCCAACCTCCAAGATTAAATGGGATCAAACAACACCTCTTTGGTCAGCAAGTTTCCCCACCTAACATTCAGGATGTCCTCATTACAGTGCAGTGGATCTGATCAAAAGAGCACAGCCAATGACTGACTCAAAACCCCAGTGAAACTGCAAACCACATCATCGATCCAGGGTGGCTGAGATTTAAGAACCGTCAGAGGTCACAGGTGGAACAGCTCAACAGCACCTGCTGCTTTTAAACATCCAGCTCAAAGATCAAATCATCTGTTTGTAAAAGAGATGCTGTTTCTGGGTTGTTTAAAAGTCTGCATCACTTCATGTTTTGGGGAAGTTGTGCAACTGTTTTCCTCAAGTATCAGGGGGAAATGACTATTTGTTTTTCTGCAGAGCAGAATCGAGGGACAAAACAAACTTAGGAGAAGCACTGACAGCAGTGAGTTGGACGCACAGTGACCTCGGTTCCCTCACCATAGTTGACTAATACAGTCGCCTGCCATTTACTGGAAAGGTCGGAGCCTGACAGCGACACTGACTCTTTATCAGAAACATAGAGCATGTGGTGTTTGCACGTTTTGTTGTGGCGACCATGACTGCTGGCCGTCACAGCCACACATGTGCAGCACATTGTATTACAGTAGGCAAGAGGAATGCTGCGCTGGAGCATCTCACAGACGCCTCGTGTGGATCGAAGGAGCTTTGGAAGGAAACAAGGGGGATGTATGGAGGACGATCAGTGCCTCCCACCCGAGCTCTGCGGCATCACTCTTAAGAGCGTGCTTGGACATGTGAGGGATGTCGGGGTACGCCCACCGTCTCAGCAGTGGGTGGGAGCAGGTGGGGTTGCTGAACTTTCCAGTCTTATAAAAGCAAGTTTTCAAAATTCACGGCGACTTTGGTGATGCCACCTGTGACACAAGGTAAGATTGATCCTGAGCTTTGTTTCTTCAGTGAAGAGAAAATATTTTCTTTCTGTTTTGGATGTTTGTGGGCTGAAAGAACAGTCACATTTAGCTTTGTTTTGATTGTTTAGAACTTGGAGTTTTCAGTGGATTATAGAATAAAAGCCAACACCACTCTCCATTTTAACTATTTTATAGTTAGATTTTTAGCGTGGCATTAGAATTAATTCATCCGTCTAAATTGTTGCACCTGTTTTAATTTAATTTAGAAATAATGAATGAATTATGAACTGTAATTCTAAAGCGAAATTAATAAATTATATTTATTAAAAATATTTTATTTAAGCTCCAGAGAAAGTTGAATTGTCATGTTTTAACTGAATAAATATTCCAAAATTCAAATAAATATATATTTTTTAAATAATTGAAATATTTTCACCAAAAAATGTAATTTGGTGTGAATTTATACATTTTTCGTTGAGTTAAAAGACCTATGAGGTCTTTATTAATATTATTTTAAATCCTCTTTTTACATAGGTCATTCATTCATTCATTTATCTTCTGCCACTAATTCACAAGAAAGGAGGCTGAATCCGTCCCAGCTACTATGAGAGGCAGGGGACACCCTGGAAAACAACTCACAGGCAGTTTACAGTCAACAATTTACCACTTGATTCTGCCGGAGGATACTGGAGTACGACTGTGGAAATCAATTTTCATAATCTCTGGGGCAAATCAATGTTAAGGAGACTCATGACAGCGGAACGTTTTTCAATGGTTGTGAATTGGACAGAAGCTTTTGACCCTCCTCCAACCTGAGATCAATCCCATATGCTGAAAGGGAAACAGTCCTGAGGCGATTGACCATACTGGACTGCAGGACAGATTCAGCAGCTTCAAGCCATTGAAAGGCGATAGATCCAGGACTGGAGAGCCACTGCAATATATCTCACTCATTGTGAAGCTGTGGACTTTTTGTATGAGCACTCTGATTTCCTCCCATGGTGCAAAAACATTTCTGACACGTGGAACAGGTCATGGAGATGAAGCTCAACACGTTTCTGGTCCTGATGTGCATGATGACATCATGCAGGAGTCAGAAGTGGAAAAAGACGGACAAGAACATGAAAGGTCAGAGATGATTCAATCCACGTCCCTGCTTTCTTTCTCACCGACCTCCTCTTTGCTTTGGCAGAACTGCTGGACACCAGAACCTGCTCCAATCTGACCCAGGTCCTGGACAACTGGAAGTTCGCGATCATGACCCAAGTGAAGGAGCTTCTGATTCATGACCACGCGTCCGTGCTGCCTGAATACAACAGGTGAAAACAAAAGCCTGGAGCGGCCACAACGGGAAATCAGGATTATGTAACCAGATTGGCTTTTGCATGACCATGACTCTGCCAAACTGTGACCACAGCAGCCAACTCTGATTCACTCTCTGACTCAACTCCGTCGGCAACATAGCATCATAGCGCTATACTTCAATTCCCATGATGCATGGTGCAACAGTTGGTGGACAGGAATAATCCATTGCACTGTTTACTGATAGGACTACAACGAAGAGAAACCAGTTGGCTGCTACACATCTGCGACACATCTTAACTTTGTTCAGGCTGCCAATTTTAAAGGCTTTGAAAATCTCTCCGTGTGTTTGTGGCACATGTGCCGACTCTCTGTTGATACCCCATAAACTGGATGTGTTTGTGTGGATTTGTCCCGACAGAATTCGGCCCCTGTCCGACGCCCTCGGCGAGCTCTACAGCCACTTTAACTCTTTAAAGACCGAGCTGGTGCAGCTGTCAGCGAAGGTCGACAGCATGGAAGGATTTATGGACGATCTGAAGCTGGGGAGGAGGGCTGCGCCTCCGCTCTCCGTCAGGTCTGGACTCGGGTCTGCCCTGAGAGCGCAGATGAGACTTCCGGCCCGAGGAATCCTCACGCAGCACAGGCAGATCCACAACAGAATGAGGCGCCCACTTGCACCGTGAAGCTGCTTCACTCATTTCAGAGCTGCTCATATTTAAGCGATATTATCTTTTACAGTGACAAATGTATTACTTACATGATGTGGTGTGATGGAGTTAGCTCCGTCATCTTATATGATAAATATATGACTAATAAAACAAATATAACACGGAGGGTTTGGTGATTTATTCTCGCAATAACTAAGCAATGAAAACTTCTTCATAATATATATTTTTTGTCCGAGAAGGAAGACTCCAAAAATTTGCAAACCTCCCGCTACAACCACTAGGGGGCAGCCTTTATTTACGTTCTGCAGCTGCTCCACACATGAGCGGCTGAGTAGAATGTTCCACCGTAGTAAAATCCCCCGAAGACAAACGCAAGTAAAAAGGGGGAAAGGAAGGAAAAACAATCATGAAGTAGTCATGAAGTAAGCTGATGCCAAATGGCGGAATCATGCAAATAAACACTTGAAAATAAAATGTTTGTCTTGAGTGTTGCTCGTAAGAGTTTGTCACCGGTCTGCTGCCTGGAGGTCTACACCAAATCATGAAGCTGAAGTGTTCAGATGAGTAACTGCCTCTGATATTATTGACTCTATGAGGTCGACTCTATTTCATCATTACATACTTGTATTGTAAAGAAAACTTGGAAGTGGTTATTTCCAGTGGGGAAATAAAAGAGTAATACAATGTAATAACACTCTGCACTGAAAATCATATTGAAAATACAATTTCATATAACAAAAACCCCACGATATATATACATACATACATATATATATATATATATATATATATATATATATATATATATATATATATTGTAGTTATCCTTTGTAAAAATGCAATATGTTGTGACACCCTGTTTCTGACGTCAAAAACATACATTACGCAGATGCTACTTGCCTCCGCTCGGCAAGATTTGCCTCTGTTTCGGTGAATAAACACCACGAAAGCATCTATAGCTGTTCCCCATTTCGATCATTCTACGTGACGCCTAAATGCTATTATTTAATGGAGACATTCCTCCAGTTACGCCTTCGTTAAGTCAGCCACAGTTGGCGTGCCATTTACCGGAAACGGATACATATTGCTTTCAAAATAAAACACACAGCGGCTTCGGCTGTGAGTCTCGATTTATTTTGGAACACATTCACCACAATATGGTTGCGGCTTTTAGTATCGGATTGATTAACGTGTCGCCCGGTCCCTCAGCACAGCCGCTGGATGCGTGTTTTTAAGATAACCCCAACTATTCGCTCCGGATTTCCACCTTCTACGGGAAATGAGGCAGGTGCGTGTTTGTTTCCCAACTGGAGCAATACGTGACATGTTCGGGCCACGCAAGATTCCGCCGTTTTCCAGCTAAAATCGATGAACCAAGCAGGCAGGTGAGCTGCTACATACAATGTCCGGACGTGCTGTTTTGTGATCTGGCTCCGGGCGGATGGTGCGACTGTCCTGAGGTGACTCGCTTTTGGTCCTGACCTCTTCTGTGTTTAGGCTGTTTTCTGCGTGGCAACAAGGAGGATGCTCTTTGTCCTACATGTGACTGTCATGTCTTCAGCCTTTTTCAATCCCAGTTTTGCCTTCAGCTCCCACTTCGACACAGGTAAGACACCCTCTTCTGTCAGTCAGATGGAGGCTGTGACATCACCACCGCCATCAGCTGTGTTTATCCCCCTCCGTCTTTTATCGATTCCGTTCAAGTTGTGTGTTTTAACGTGAGCCTCAACACTCCTTTAATGCCCCCCCCCCGGTGCAGTAATTGCTGTCCATTTGTATGCAGTAATAAACCTTCCCCTGGGTGTCCAGAAAGCAGCGGCGGTGCAGGGATGTGCTGCTGCAGTGCTGTGGGCTGGTTGAGCAGGAGGTCATGGCTGTGCTGGAGTGCTCATGCATGCCAGGGATGGAAGCCCAGCGCTGCATCAATAAGTGTGTACAAGTGTAAACAGGACTGAATGGTGGCTGCAGTGTGCCGTGAATATAAATGACAGTGAGGAGGACTCAAGTTTTCACCCCTCAAGCGCAAAATTTTACATGAGTATTTTTTTTTCTATCACTCATTTTCTGAAAGTATATCCCAGCTACTTGGGGCAAGAGGGACAGTACATGACAGCCACTCACGCTAGCGGACAGTTAGCATCTATATTGGACTGTGGGAGGAAACCAGAGTGCCCACGTAACCACGGCTTTATATATACAGTGGTACCTCGGTTTTCGAACGTCCCGGAATTTGAACAAATCAGAGTTCAAACCAAAATTTCGAGATTTTTTTGCTTCAGATTTTGAATGAAAATCCAGAACTTGAACGCCCCTGAAAAAAGCCGGAAAACCATAACGTGTGCGGACCGATCAGCTGACCCACGAGGCGCTTTGTTATTGTGTATAACGTAGCCTCTGTATGCAGACGTGTCCCGTTAGCTACATTTACTGACTGTTTTCTCTTCATATTGAGGTGTAAAACCTTTCCTGTCTGCGCACTGGACCGTGGTAGAGTGTCACAGGGGAGGTGCTCGCTCTCCACACCTCCACTCCAGGGTTTGATGTTCTGTTGTGGGCTGGAGCTGGGACAGGGATGAGGCGAGTCTGGGACAGAGCGTGACTTGGTTTATGACTTTGTCACAGCCAAACTGCACAGAAGCGCACATTCAGAGCTGGACACGCACCGGGCACCTCTTCACTTCTGGAGAGACCTCACTCACTCGGCAACCCCTCCCACATGCAGCGGCCACACACATAGAGGAACAGCGCACCTGCAGCAGACACTCTACATTCACTCCTACAAAAGACTAGTTTAAGGCTTGGAACGCATTATTTCTTTTTCCATTCATTGTAATGGGAAAAATCAAATCAGATTTCGAACTAATCGCTTCTCGAACGGCCGTCTGGAACGGATTGTGGTCGAGAACCGAGGTACCACTGTATATAATAAGAACATTGTCATCCTCATTGATTGACTCGTGTGGTGAGATCTGATCTGTGACACCACCACGAAGAAAGCTTCAGTCGCTAATCTTTTAAATTCAGCAAAGTTAGCGTGGAAAACGTTGGAGAAAATATCATGCGTTGACAGGGCGTCTTGCCTTGAAGAAGGCCGTTACATTTTCAGTCGACTATCATTGACTATTCATTTAATAGATGACTAACTGTGATGTCAGCGATCTCTCTTCAGAGAGCTGAGGCTGCTGGACCATTGTGGCCCAAAACATTGAGAGGATGGGTCCATTGTACACATCAAAGGACACATGAAAGGACATACACATTTCACACACATTGTGTGGAATTAAAATGAATATATGTTTTTTTTTTTATTTTACATTTTCTTTACCCTACATTCAGACATGTTGCAGACATTAAGCCATCACTCATTTATCTTGACATCCCTTGGATTCCGGTTGAACAGAAGCCGTTTATTGCCTCAAAGACACATGAATCCTCTTGCTGGTTTTCTGTGAAACCCCTCCACATCACTGTGGCTCCACTAGACAGTGAGGCGGCTGGCAACACCGATGACTGAAAGTCCAGTTCCACATCAGTGGCCCCTCTCAAGGACATATTTTTGGAGCGGAGCCGCCTCCCGCACCTCGGTCCTAATGATATAGGTTTCTCACCAGAGCTGCGGCTCACCAGCGACACTGCTCCTTTCGAGTAATTGGACTGAGGATCAATGTTGCCTTGGTGACGGAGGGAGGCGTGTGGAAAGGAACCAATCATTATCACAGCTGGTGCGAGAAAAAAAGAGCCCCTTAAAGTGACTATGCACATTTGGAGGGGAAAACCGCATATTGAAAATGATTTTTCGGGCGTTTAATTTAAGGTGCAACAATTCATGTTAAAATAACATGGCATTTTTATATGGAATTGTGAACTCAAATGAATATTATAGTTCACAATTTATTGCTCTTACTAGCACAATATATCACAAGTTAATTTATTGTGCTATTAAAGTAATTCATCCTCACTAATGTATCTATGTCACATTTAAAGTATTTTGTTTATTAAAAACAGGACAAAAAGATGACACATTATTCCATCATAACATAATATTAACTACACAGTGTAACATAATAAAAGATAATGTAATATGTCTTCTTATATATGTGAAACTACGGTGGACAGTTTTTATTTCTTTTATTATTTAACATGTTTTAACAAGCTTTTTTTCAAATAATATGTATTCTTTCTTTATTGTAATATTTGTTCCATTTTCTTGGGATTTATTTTTTTTCTTTTTTCAAAACATATCTGCTTGTACCTATTTGTATTTTCTCAAATAATTTTTTAAGCATATATTATATGCTTTGCGGTTTTTGCTTTGTGGTTTCATACATTATTTCTAATAAATAAATAATTAATAAAATAAGATTTTAATAGATTATTTAGTATTATTTTATTACACTTGTCATGAAATAATAAATACATCAAATTGCACTTTTACGTTTTTTATCATCAGACTAGTCAAGTTATCACTTCATGATTATACATTTTTCCTTATTTGACAATGTTATATAAGCAAAACTGATTTATTTGTTAAAAAGACCAAACTTTTCCCAGCTATTTTCTTACCTTCACATAGCTGAGAAAAGACTCCTGTGTGTCTTCATGAAGCCACAGCAGCTTTCCTGAGACAACAACAACATCACGGCCATTTGGTTCACCACATTCATGATGTTACATAAGCGTCATCGGGGGAAACAGACTGGAGCGGGACCATCGGTCGCTCTTCTCTCACAGTTCGTCTTCAGTCACCTTCTGCCTGTCAAAGCCAGCACATACCTGAGTAGTTTCAGCACCATGGAGAGCTCAGGACTTCAGAGGGATGAAGTATCCAGGAGGAAGTGTGGCACTGCCATTACAGTTTTTATTTCCAGCACTTTTTATTAGCTATTAAATAATATTTGTACTTGCTGAAAATGAAGTGAGCTCCAAGTCGCAACAAATGACGCAGACTTGTGTGAGCAGTCAGGAAATGGCATCATCTGCAAGTGTGAATGTGACAGATGCTATCGCAACCAAGCGACTCACTTGGTACTGGCGAGCGCACACGCGGCGGCCGACACGTGTCCTCGACCAGGCGGAAGAGATAAGATGGAGGAAACATGTTGGCTGCGATAGCTGCGCGCTGCCTCACTGGTCGGCACGAGCCAGCCGCCACTGACTCTTTGATAATTTATTTCTCCATGTTTAACACTGAGCACTTTACTTACGTAATCCAGCCTCCAGGGGGAAGGAGAATAATAACAGAGCCAACTGAAGCAGTGGAGGGGAAACATGTCTACACAACTTTCTGGAAGAGGAAAGTGGTGACACGCATGTTTACATATGTAATAAAAGCAAATGCTGCTGCAGTTTCACTGAAAAAATCGGAGGGATTTTCACTGCATTTTCGCAACCAGAAGTCAAATGCAGGCAAATACTAAACTACTGCTGGCTCAGGGTTAAATACAGTACCTAAATACCTGTTCTTCTCTTCAGAAATCCCTCTACGATCTTGGTTGCCACTTGGAAATTGAAGCTTCAGCGCCCTCCACAGGCCGTTGCGTACTGAACATAGCTAGCTTGAGCCTCTCACTTGTTGAAGTTTCGGGTGACCAATCTTTTGAAGCTGAGCAAGGGAGCTTTTCATCCAAAATTCAGTTGGACGTGGCGCCACTTGTTCCGAACACTTCCACATCTATGCTTGGCGCCACAGATTATGATCTCTGGGTCAGTTTTTCCCTCCAAATTGGGTTCAGTTGGTATCAGCAGCTCGACTTTACTTTCATCTAAACATAGCACTTTTTTATGTATATCTATATCTATATATATATCTATATATACATCTATATATACATCTATATATATATATATATATATATATATATATATATATATATATATATAGTACAATTTGACATTAAACCACAAAGCTAATTAAATAAAAAAAATAGTTAATAACAAAGAACGTAAGAACAACTCACACAAGACTCAACAAATGTGAAAAATACCACAGTTCACTCTTTAACAACAAAGTGAACAAAAGATATGACAACATCAGAACACTCTCATTGGAACTGATGTCAACCGGTTAGCTTGGTGGCTAATGCTACAAACAGACTCCGTGATCCTCAGAGAAAGTTCCCAAAAGCTACAAAGTCTAATAGATTAGTTGAATGCCTGAAGTCACTTTTGGGATATGAGAGCTCACTCCTGCGACAACAGTACCCTTGAGCTGCGGCTGTGTAGTTCCAGGTTTCTCCAGTAGGTGAGAACGCCAGGCTACGAACAGGAAATCTCAAATTGAAGTTCCATTTAGCATCTCCTGCTGCCATGTTGACGCCGAAATCATTATTTCCTCTCCGTCCCAGCAGACACTTGAGAGGGGAGCTTACTGTGTAGTGTGGGCATCGCCCAAAGTGTCGACCATCCTGCACTGTATAATAGCTATAAAAATGTTAGCTAAAGTGCAAAAGTATGATCAAGATGAGTCTTTTAACTTATGAGGTTGTGTAGAAGTATTTATCCGACCTCGACAGAGTTGTGTGAAAGGTGTGTGAGAGGCTGTGTCAGTCCACTAAAGAGGATGTTTCACGTTTGTGTTTTCCACAGTAATAAACGGAGAACAGCTTTCTCTGCTGGAAAGACTTTTTCTGTGTGACGTGATGCGTCCAGATTGAGGGCGCTTCGTCCAGAATGTGCGCCAGAAACCAGCCATTGCATCCAGATTGCAGGAACCCTGCAGAGGGAGCTTCGTATCTATAAACGACAAGAAGAAGTGGCAGGGGAAATTTGGGTTTACAAGCCTCCAAGTGCTGCTTTAGATTTAACAGCGTCGCGCGGCTCATGAAACACTGCCGTCGCTTATCGTTTCATCAGCCAGACTAAATGCCATTCATCATCTACGTTGCCATCTTTTGTCTGGCTCCTCTCACACTGTGTGGCTCAGCCGCATGACAAGCCTGTAACGATGATCCACGCTGGTCATCCTGAACTCCCGCTCCCAATTAACGGCCCTTATCATGGCTCTCCGCGGGGCCGCCGCTTCGCTCTGACACCCGCAGCCATTGACAGAAGGCGTGAAGAGCGGAGTAAGGGGAGGATGTAGAGACGGTAGCTGCTGGATGTTGTTTCTTGTCGCCCGTCATGTCATGTTGCAGTGTGTGAGCACGTCGGGCTTCAAACTGATGGGGCCCCCTTTCGTCCTGCTGGTCACTCTGTAGCCGAGCTGCTTGCTGGTAAAACCACTACCTGCTCAACTGACTGCAGCTGGACTCAATAGCATGAGCGGCCACAGGTTAAAAAGGGCCCAAGAAAATGCGTATTTTGCATCCGCACCATACACATCACATGAGATACTCTCCTTCATGCACTGGAATACACCTGTTTTCATCACGTTCTGCCTCATCTGTGTCACATTTTCCAGCCTCTGGATGTTTCCAGATCTGCTTGCTAGAAAACAGCCTGTCGAACAGCGAGGCTCGAACGCTGTGCTCTCCCTGGGTCGTACGTCAACATGAATTAGAAGGGATCTAGTTTTTGAAGCTCTTGTAGAGTGGCTCAGAGGACTGTCGTCGTTGCCAGTTGCAGTAGGAACTTAGATGGACCAGCACTTTGGTTCAGCTCGAGTGACTCAGAGACCTTGTTGTTAAAGACAGTCCTAACTGGGTTCCAGAGCGCCTCCTCTAAGGGAACAATATCATCTTTCCTGACTGATATGTTCTGACCGAACAGCCGGGGAGTTGCTGGTTTCCTTCCTAGAAAGCGACTTCCCCTTCCCTTTCAAGTGGCGTGTAAAAAAATTAGGTCCATCTGCTGGGGGCGGGTCTTAAGTTAGGGTTCGAACATGGACATGGCATCAAGCGTCGAGATTTGGACGCCCCTGTCGCTGCATCTATCAGATCCTTCAGAGGTGCTATCGGCTTGGCGAGTCGTGAATTTGATCTCTTCACTTATTTTTGGATTCTTCACCAACAGATGCGACGATCAGATTGAAGGCAACGCTCTGCAAAAAACATTAATGAGACCCTGAATCCATTTTGGTACCATATACCACTCCTTGTTAGTGACTGACAGATCAAGGAAACTACAGATGGTCACCTGGTCACTCAGTATGGTATTCAGTAGCGATGGGGAGATGAGGTTTCATGAGGCAGTGTGTGATTTCCAGAGGCCACCAGAGGGCACTGTCTGTGGTATGTTTGCGTTTGAACATTTTAATGAACCCTGTCAAGCTAGGGCGCCACCTTAAATTAGGACACTGATACTTCATTTACCCATCACTCGTATTCAGAAAATACAAGTAACATCGGACTTACGACCGGGATCGGTTCCGACCAACCGGTCGTAAGTCAGATTGGACGTAGGTCGAATGCCATTCAAAACAGCCGACGCGAGGGTTATAGGTGCTACTGTAGTGGTAGATGGCTGTGTGAGAGTGAGATGCTGGGATACTGTGCTGCCGTAACTGTTGTACGCGATGCCTGGCTGCTACGTGCTGCGGTGCCAGACATTGAATAAAAAAAGAAGCATCTGCTGACCGTGGTCATAAGTACTGGTGAAAGTAAGTCGAGCAGGTCGTAAGTCGGATGTTACTTGTAGTCAACTAGGAGGAGGCCCCAGGTCAAACCCACGACATACCGTCGGTACAGTTATGGTTGTTCAGGATTTCGTTGAGTGTTTATATGACAGAGGGCCTCTTTGCTCCAACTTCACGTTGCGGGAAAAGTATGTGTTTCCAAACTGGACAAACAGGGATCATTATTTTCGTCCACTTGGATACCTGGTGTTATCTCCCGGCTCTGAACTGACACCTCTCTCTCTCTCGGCCCTCCATCTGTGATCGCTCCTGCCAAAGCATTTATCCTCGTCGTGAGAGCCGATCTATCTGCGACCAGCCGTCCTGCTGCCCGCTGGCCGAGCCGAATAAGGCGAGGAGCACCTGCGTGGTTTTTCCTTTCTGCATTTTTGACATCCATTTCTCTCATGGAGCCGATTGATTTCTCGTCCACCTCTTCCATCAGCATCTCCAAGATTGAATTTGAAAATTCACTCGGTGGCTGGGGTGAAAATAATAGAACGCGTTTCCTCATGTTGTCGAGTGCGTCTCTCATTCACCTGGGACGAAACGGAGAAGCACTGTATTTACTTTGTAAGCGAGGGAAGCAGGGAGCTGGGCAGATGGCGGCTCTTGCTGCCCTGCAGCACTGTCCTGAATGTAAACGCACGCTCTGAGATACTTCTGCCCGTGCGCACTTCTGCACGCTTCTGCTTAAAGCTCCTCTCATGCTCATCCTGGCGTCACATCAAACGCGGGAGCGGGAAGACTTGTGTGGCTTGATATTTATGTCCCTTCCTCAGCACGAGGAGTCGGAGCTTAGCCTCTCTTTGTCCCCCCCTCACCCTTTCTCAAGACAAATTGATTGCAGTGGTGTGTAGTTTGGCACCCAGCCCACCCTGCAGCACTGTCATCAGTTCGTCCCAAACCCACCGTGTGCAGTTGTGCATGCACAGCAACTGACCCCGCCACAACTCTGCCATCCAGATATGAGAGCGGGGAACAAGGCCTGCGACTATCTGAGAATTAACCCAACGTTCATGCTTGAAGCAGAGCAGCGATTGAGGCGGGAGGGAACACAGTAAAAGCCTTTACTGAGAAACGTATTCTAAAAGTGAACCTAAAAATACCCAGAAAGAAATTTAATTTCTAAAGTGAACTGTAATCTTATTAAGAGAGGCTTTGTTTGGAGAAAAAAAGGTTTATTATTATAAATAAAGACGCATGATCCTGGTATAAAAACAAACTTATAGTCACTATTTTACAGAAATGAAAATATTTTCTATCATAATACTATATTAACGCTTCAATCCGTCAAACAACTAAAAAAATGTGCATAAACATAGAAACAGGTAGCTTATTAAATACTGCTGCTGTTTTTTTTTTATTTATTATTGAGCACTTTTTTGTTAAAAATATTCCTTGCATTCTGAGAGTTCTTGGAATATCATCAATGAATATAATTGATATTAATATTAAAATTAAGTTAGAAATGTAAGAATTTTTCAACTTAAACAGAACCTTGAGTGAAATAATTCCGATTAAAATTAATTTCATGCAATGTTATTGTATTATTTTTTATGTTTTTAAAATAAGATATTTAACAATTTCAGTTAGAAGAAGCATTTATTGTTTCGTTTTTTTAATCCATTAGTTGCCATTGAATCTGATGCGACGATGCAGACACACGTTCTGTATACACACACATTTGCGCCGTGATCTTTCTGGGGACATTTCATTGCCATTACCCTTTCCCCAGCCACTCACCCTAAACCTAACCATCCTAAACAAATGGCTAACTATAACCAGGACTCTTACTGTAACCTAAAGCCCATCATAATAACCCTGTTATTCCGGAGTTTTATTCCTGAAAATGAGGCTTAACCTTGGTCCCCACAAGTAAAACAAGGTCACACACATCTGTATACACATGCTGCATAATATAGCATGTGTCGGACATAATTGCTACATAAACATGCTTATAGAATGATCCCAGGAAACCAAGCACAGCCTTCATCATGCTCTGCTTGTGATCCATAATTTCCTTGGTGTGTTAGAGCGCACCCTAATGGACACATCATGTCAGAACTGCTCTGTTACCACGGAAACATCTGCCATTTAACCCCACCAAGGATGTGACTTTAGCAGCTATACAGCGCTCTCCGTTCATGGCTCGCTCCGTCAGTCAAATTGGACCCAAGTGGCGGCCGGATGTTGAGAACCGGGTCACTGTCAGGTCTGCAGCTTCCTCGGCTGCAGACGCACAGCAGCTCCGAGCTCTACCTCGCTGAGCGATGCTTTATTTATGACTCATCAGGAAAAGCTGGGTGGCTCAGTGCCTCACGTTTCAAATCCCCATGTCCACATGTGAACGCAGAATTCCTTCTCCGTCTCCACTGGAGCTTTATGTTCCTGCCTCACGCAGCAGAGTAGACATTCCCATCACTTTTACCTTGTTCCTTTAGTATTAAAAATAGCATTATTTACTGTACAAATTTCATTTTTTATAGAAACAAAATGGGGAAGTTATGTCACCCATAATTCCACCATGCTAAAGAGCAACATCTCCATGGTGACAGGGTGACATTCCCTCCCCTGGAGAAGAGCGTTTTTTTATAGCCCTGGCATGAGAACTGGCCTAAAGAGACGTATTTTCATTTTGCCCAGCTTGCCGTGGCCTGTGCTGCTTCAAATATTTATAGAGGATCCAGACTCACTGCTCTTCCTCTGTCCCGCGCAAACAAATGGAATTGGTCTTAAACATATTAAAAGAATATAAAAGAATATAAAAAAGAACTTTAATACATATGTGATACATTTTCAATCTTTTTTTGGGGGGGGGCGAATGCCCTCTTGGCTTGGGGTTTGTGGGACTGAGACATGTCTCATGACATCACTGCCACCGCTGAGTCAGTTGTAAACACGGCAGCAGTCAGTTACTCTCTATACTACACACTCCTTAATATTTACAACACTATGGATGTTTGTCAGCCAGTACACATCAAATACCGATTTGTCGACTTATCAAAACAGTTGTTTGCTCAATCTCAGTTCAGTCCTTGTATATTTCCATGAAGTTAAAAAAGTAGCGCCCTCCGGTGGGTGATGTTGAATAGATCCTCCAGGAGACGCGGTAACAGATACTCCACACAGGAACCTCCATCATCGACCGACCTAAATATCACGTAACGCCACTACATGTGTGCTTGATAGTGTCCTTCGTTTGCCCTGAGTCAGTGTGTCCTGGGATTCAGCCAGTGTCATCACTTTGTGAGGCAGCGGCTGCCTCACGCGACTCCGGTTGCCTCCCTTCTCACAGCCATAAACAGTGACTTCAAACACGGTTGCTCTTAAAGAGCTATTCGACTTAAGACTCATTGAAAAACACCTGGGAGTGTTATAAAACTGTGACGACAACTGTCACAGCGTTAGCTCGGGAAGGAAGCTATTAGCTTGTAGCTTGTTGTTAGCTACAGCTATTGCTTTCTGTGTGCATTTTCATATAATCCCACAGGTAATTCTTTCATTTCCTGCTTGTTGTTTCCATATTACTTAAAATAAACTACAGTACGTCAACTTTAGTAATATGTGGTATAAACAGTAAGCAGAGCTGGGAATGATATCACAGCCTAAGTTCAGCACGCTCCACTTAACAAAGTTGAAAAAGAAGCTGTTATTGTCGCAAGTGCTTTGTCAGGATAGATGCAACTTCCTGATAAATCCATGCACCTAAAACGCTGGTGTGCAATGAAAACTGTGTCTATATATATATATATATATATATATATATATATATATACAGTGGTACCTCGGTTTTTGAACGTCCCGGACTTCGAACAAATCGGAGTTCCAACAAAAAATTTGAGATTTTTTTGCTTAGGATTTTGATCAAATAAACGCCCCTGAAAAAAGTCGGAAAAAACATAATGTGCGTGGACCGATCAGCTGACCCATGACGCGCTTTGTTATTGTGTATAACGCAGCCTCTGTATGCAGACGTGTCCCGTTTGCTACATTTACTGACTGTTTTCTCTTCATATTGAGGTGTAAAACCTTTCCTGTCTCCGCACTGGACCGTGGTAGAGTGTCACAGGGGAGGTGCTCTCCACACTCCAGGGTTTGATGTCCTGTTGTGGGCTGGAGCTGGGACAGGGATGAGGCGAGTCTGGGACAGAGTGTTACTTGGTTTATGACTTTGTCACAGCCAAACTGCACAGAAGCGCACATTCAGAGCTGGACACGCACCGGGCACCTCTTCACTTCTGGAGAGACCTCACTCACTCGGCAACCCCTCCCACATGCAGCGGCCACACACATAGAGGAACAGCGCACCTGCAGCAGACACTCTACATTCACTCCTACAAAAGACTAGTTTAAGGCTTGGAACGCATTATTTCTATTTCCATTCATTGTCGAACAAATGGCTTCTCAAACGGCCGTCTGGAAGGGATTGTGGTCGAGAACCGAGGTACCACTGTATATATAATAAAACATTAATAAAGAATTAACGCTTAATTCTGCTTTAAAAAGATCTTTAACTCTAAACATGACAGCATCCACGCTAACATTCCTTTTGCTACGTGACCATAGGATCAATTGCCACCAAAAGAAAGGCCTTTCATTAGGCGATGAAGTGGACAATAATAAGTGAGGAAATCAATATACAGTACATTAGTCATCCAGGAGCCGTTTAATTGATTGCTCAGCGCTACATTACACTCAGTAACTGCCGCTGTTGTTGTTGTTGCCTGGTGAGGAGGTTCACAGACCCTCAACTAACCCCCGGATGATTGAGGTCAAATTCCTTTGCTGGTTCGTGTAACTGAAATGTGATTGTTGGATAGACTCGGAGGATGTTTGGCCTCGACCGCGCAGGTGTATGAATCATGTTGACAGCAGGAAGTTATTTTCTTGGATGGCGGTGAAAGGGTTTTTTAAGGGTCTGGTAGCTACACGCCGCAGTCACAGCAAGTCAAAAGATATAAACAAGCTACGAAGCTTCTCCCCGCATCGACACATCCGGACTCCTCGCACTATAAAATGACTCCTCAGAAAACGTCTTCTTTTCTTGCCAGTGGGCGAATCGTTTCTTCCCGCTCACTGACACGATTCATGCCCTCGCCTCACCCGTCATAATGTAGCGGCTGCGCGAGCTGCGTATCGCGTTTCGCACGATTTAATAAGTGGAAGACGGCTTTGGTGCGCAGTGATCTGCAAAACCCTTCAGTTAAAGACAGTTTGTGTTGGTGCTCAACAACGTGGGAAATGAAAATCCCATTATAGACGTGATGCATTAATCCCACTTGTTTACATGTAAATAGAATAAGTCGCCGTCGCTGCTGCTGCTGCTGCTGCTGAATTTAATTATACCCTTGAGTGTGTGTGTGTCATTGTGTGTGTGTCAGTTACACTTCAGTGATTAAACCAAGGTTGGACTCCGTTCCACACAGTCAGGAGAAGAAAAGAATTGAGACACGAACAAACAGCAGCATCTTGATCTGGGATTCATTTCCTGCTACGTTCTGACCGAGGCCTCTGATGTTGCAGATGGAGCTCCGCTGAGTGAGCTGTCGTGGCCTTCGTCTCTGGCCGTGGTGGCCGTCTCCTTCTCCGGCCTCTTCACCTTCGTCTTCCTCATGCTGGCCTGCCTCTGCTGCAAGAAGGGGGACATCGGGTTTAAGGTGAGCTCAGTGCCACCCCCTGCTGCTCCAACTCAGTTACCTGTATTATTTCAGTAAAAAAAACCTTCAAAAACTTCAGAAAATGACTCCTGAAGTGGACATGTTTTAGAATATCGGCCATTTATATTAAATACATCCGGCCTTTTAGCAATATTTCACTCCGAATTTTGACATTTTACGCAATAAATACAAACAATAAATGGGACATTTTCCTTTCGCCAGCTCTCAAATGTCCATCCTAATGCATTCCACTTCCTTTTAAAGATGGTATGTGGGCCATAATTTCAAATAAGACAATGTAAGCAATTTTACAGACACAAAAATATAATAGAGAGACGTCAACAACTTTGATCGACACCTCTTTTTCAAGCAGTGTGACTTTCAAATTGCATAAAACAAACAGAGATTACAGCGGTCTTATGTGTAATCACTGATAGTAGTTCATGTATTTTTATTTAAAATATATAAATAAATAAAAACAGAGTGTTTGGGGTCCATGTACTGAAGTAACAGATCAAGATCCAGGTCAAGAGGAGAGTGCAGACAGGGTGGAACAAGTAAAGATGTGAGTTTAACAAAAAAAAAAAAAATCTATTAATATGTCACTGAAATAAAAAAAATTTAAAAGCAAATATGCGCTCAGATGTTGTCATTGAACTGGCAGCGGTATATATATAATATATATATTATATATATATATATATATATATATATATATATATATATATATATATATATATATACCAGTTTCATATTCAGTTTTGCTTTACTGAAATATATGCAGCGACAAAACTGCCGCATAAACTAGCGTTATTTTAAGTCACTCGTAGAAAGAGTAGTACTGTGTTGGCCAGAAAAATAGATCTATATAATGATATGGTTGAGCTGTGAGGCACTGCGGGATGAAGTGGCTGAGTTCTAGTTCGGCTTCTGAAGGCAGCATGCAGGTATGAAGATGTCGGAGCTAAAGCGCTTTAGTGAAATGAAGCGGCTACAAAGCAGGAAGGAAAAGTCGGAGCTACGAAACAGGACTGAGGTTGTGGCTCTGTTTTAATCTGGTGGCTGCTGATCTCTGATTCACATCAGGTGCCGAGGGAGTCGCGGCACCAGTCGGTTTTTAAAACTAAAAGCTCCAGCACGACGGTTGACACCGGACAGTCGAGGGAATCGGGGGGCCGAGTGCAAATTCAAATGAGACGATATCAGAAGACATTTGTCGGCCAAGGTCATGTTGACATTCTGCTAATGCTAACTCACAAATGGCCTGTAGTGAAGTCTCTGCAGGACTGGCAGGGGGCGCTCCATTTCCGTAGATCGACTTTGCACAAAGCGGTGCGTTCCACTGGTGATTTCTGAACTGAAACGCACGTGTTTCTGGAGTCCCAAGTTGTTCCCGAGTCAGTCTGCACGCGATGCTAATGCTTCTCCCTCTTAAATCCACGGGGAAGAAGCGGCTCCACTCCAAATCTCTGATGGATGAAGGAGCTCCTCACACTTTCAGAGCTGTGGTGAGATGTGACTTAAACTTGTGGATCTTGCTGACACATTTTCATGTTTAATTCCAGATCTCCAGGCGGTGATTTTGTCATATCTCATGAACACATTTAGAACCAATGTCTCTGCCAGAATGAAAAGTTGGTCTTTCAGGCTCCAAAATTTGTCGAGTCAGCAACATAATCTGAACGTCAGAACGATAGTGAAAGTCTACGTTCATGGAGCAAAGTGCTGTTCCAGCAGTGCTTCATTATTGTCCGTCGTCACGAGGCGGCCGGCGTCGTGGCGAGCGTGAGGCGGAGAATTAAGTGCCTTCTATAGTGAGGGCTCTCTGGAGAGCGCTGCATCGCTGACTCACAGCCAGTTCTCCCCATTCACACTGGGCTGTGCGGGGAGTGGCACAGTGAGTGAGACACACACCGACACACAGGCCTTTGTCCACATGTATTTACACCTGATAGACTGAGATGTTCTCGCGCTGCATATCACCGTGTCGCTGCCGGCGGCTCATTGGCTGACGGGGCTCTCTCTTCTGAGGTGCTCGGTAACAAGAGCACAGCCACGTCAGGTGGTGAGCTCAAAACTACAAGCCTGCTGACGTTTCATTCACGTCCTCAGACCTTGAAACACAGTAACAACACAGTAACAACAGCCAATTCCAAGTGACTGCACTGAGGTGGTGAAGCACTTGTATATACATAATATAACCATCTATTCATTCGTCTTCCTGGTGGTGGATTAATATCTTTGTTGTATCCATGCTGTGCTTTTATTTATTAACTAAAATTAAAACTAAGGAAGCAATTATTGTTGGAGTTAAAAAAAAAAAAAGAACGGCAGGGGGCAGCATAGCAGTGTTGCACGTCTGTGTGGTCAGTGATTTTAGAGAGTATGAGCAGTAACTAAGTACTTTACTGGAAAAGTAAAACACGTTTTTTGTGTAATTATATTATTATTATTACTAGTAATATTATTATTATTATTATTAATAGTCGTCAAAAGTTACAACATAAGTTAGGATTAATTACATGTCAGTTACCTAATAATAACACACTTTATAGTCAAAGAATAATTTAAAAGGTAAAAATAGGGTAAATAAAGACAAAAAGGCTGAAAGAGAGAAAAAGAAGTGAAGTTGAGATGAGAAAAGGAAGAAGCTTGTCAAGAAAAGGAGGACAGAAGGAAGAAAAAATAAGAAGGAAAAGAAGTATAAGGGAGGAGAGAGGAAGTTGAAAACAGAAAAAAGAAAGTTATAAAAAGAAAAGAGTGGGAATTGAAAGATAGAAAGACAGTGTGTGGTTGAAGCAGAAGAGAGGGAAGTTGCAGAGTATGATAAATGAGAAGAAAAAAGAGAAGAAAGAGGAGGATTATATTGAAAGAAATAGTTTAAAAAGATGAAGGTGAAAATGAAAAAAAGAAGATGACCGGGAAAGAGAAGATAGTGGAAAAGAAAGTGATCAGAAGGAGAAGAAAAAAGCAGGAGTTAGATGAAGATAGGCTCAGATGAAGTGGGTGAGAGGAGAGAATGAAGAGCGGTGTTGAAGGAAAGAAACACGGGGAGAAAAAAGATAACACAGAAAATAATGTAGAAGGTGAAGATGAAAAAACGGAGAGTGAGAAAGATGAACTGAATGAACACCAAAAACAATGACACAAAACAAAACCCACCAAGTCAAATAAAAAGCACTATCATAAACAGAAGTCTCATACTGTACATGGTTAGATCACAGGCTGTCGACAATGGTCGACGTCATCAAACATTCTGAGCAATTCAGAGCCATATAACTCTAAATACAGGGCATCTGGAGCTACAGCTGAACAACTTTTAAAACAGACTCTGTTGTGTCTTCATGTTGAGTGCAGTCCGACCTGCACAACAAGCCTCCTCAGTACATGTGTAGGTGCTTCGGCACAGTCCCGCCATTGTCTCCCACTGACAGCTGATGACTAATCCCAGCGTGTGTGTCTGTGCACCAGGAGTTGGACAACACGGAGGGAGAGGAGTACCAGGCGGATCTCTCCGTTCTGACCTCGCCAAACTCCCAGAACGGCCCGGAGGTCTACATCCTCCCCCTCACCGAGGTCTCCCTGCCCGTCTCCAAGCAGCCTGGAAGATCTAGTAAGAACCGCTGAGATATACAGAGCACCGAATCAGCCGGTGTGTCTCCAAATACTGCTGACTGAGCGTATAATTCAACCAGACACATTGTTGGTCCAACACACAATAGTTCCTGTTGTTTCTGTGAGCGTAAACGTATATATCTCCCTCCCTGGAATGAGGGCAGACATCTGTCCATTGTGTAATAGAGTTAAAATTCCACCTACTGCGGTGCCGCGATGCATATTGTGTGAGAAACTGCGTCTGCTAGCGAGAAAAGACTCCGAACAAACCCTTCAGAACCTTAAGCAGTTTTGTTTCAGCGTTGAATATTTGATGGTCCTCTACTCAAGAGCTATTCCGGAGTGCGTGCTTTAACATTTGGTGCGCAGATGGCGGAAGTTTTAGTTTGCTATTTTAGAAACGACCAAGCGGATGTACATGAAAACTGTCCAGTCAGCAATTAAACTTTCATTTCAAGTTGGGTCCCACATTCATGTCCTCCAGATGCCACTTGATACAGGAGTAGCGATGCCATATATCGCGAAAATCTCAGGTATGATCATTAGTTTAAAACAACGTTGTTTGCTGCATCACAAATCTGTTTATTAGATATTGATATATAGTCAAGTATCGCGATATTTGATGGACTTGATGGGTCATTGTGGGGAGAATCTTTCGGGATTCTTGTTCATCTCAGGTGGATCAGACAAGATGTAGATGATAGCCGATGGCCGTGTGTACGCCAAAATTACCGATGCTTTCTACAACAGTAGAACGTCCGGAAGAGGGACCTACAGTCAAACAGAGACCTGAAAAACCTCACAAAGCGTCACATTTTTACCCATCGTCTTGTGGACTTCCTTGAGTACAAAAAGAATGAATGGGGTTAGGATGACAACACGTGGGGTAGCACTCGAAAGTTTGTTCCTCGCTGTAGTTTTGGACGTTAAAAAAAAAAATGGCTGGTGTAGCTTTGCTCCAGACGTTAAGCTCGTGAGCACATGAGGCACACCAAGTGACAGAAGTGGCACCTTAAGGAGCGGCATAGCTTCCACCGTACCCAAACTCTTTTCACGCATTGCGCAGTTCGGTAAGCACTGCAGACAGCATCAGTGAATCGAAAGCCAAGGGCGCCAACATTAGGCGCACCAGGCGTCAATATGTTATGTGCCTTAGGTGAGAATATGTGGTGCAGCTGGTGTCAAAAAAAATAAAAAATGATCATGCCAGTCAGGGTTCCCCCAATTTCTTCAGCAGCATAGGGTTTATGGGCTTATGACCCCCATTCAATCCTGGGGAGAAGCTGACCTAACATGTCAGTAGAAGGTGGAAGTGCAATACCAAGGCTACGGGCTGGAAGAGACAAACTAAGCACAGTGAGACTGCATCTTCAAGCCCCATAACTTGCCCAAACTTTGGAAAACAACTGCTGTCTTACGCCATATTAACTCGTACTGAACCCTGCGACAAACAAAAGCGCCAACATTTTATTCAACAGGTTACGCAAACCCACTGCAGATGTTTAATTCATGGAAGCGTGTGTGTAGCATAATTGTGCCCATCGATCTCACTGGGAATGTCATGAGTGGGACTGGAATGCTCACTCACACATTCCCCAATCGGAATAATGGACGTTTTTTAATTTGTGAAGGGTGGTGTGAGGGCGGGGGCTCTGGAGATGAAGCGCTGGATTGTTAACACCGTGACAACCTCTGCTCAGCGTTCCAGTGGTGAATGGGGCTTATTTGTGCGTGAGTGCGCGCTGGTGCGTCGCGTACCAGGAGACACGGCGTGAGCGTGTGAGAGGGCGAGGCGGACAATGGCGGCGATTTAGTCTTCCCGGCCAGTGGGTCAGCATAATGCGGCGCAGAAATTTCAGCACCAGCAGAGGTTTGGCATAATGGCCAGAAGACAGTGAAGAGTCTGTGGTGGGACGGGGAGAGACGGGGGGAGGGCGGTGGCATGCACCAGGGCCATAAAGTAGGGAGGGAGAGGCTCAAGATAGAGATCGGAGGATGACAGAGGTCTTTTCTGCGATTGACAGAGTGGTGTTTGTGTCCAGTTTGGTGGAAGAATGCTGGTGTCCAGGGTGACGGTGATAAGGGGGTGGGGTCACTCCGTGGGACTTATGTCACCCTTGGGTGTCTTGAAGCCGCAGACGGATCCGTGCGTCAAACAGCGCCCAACCAACGGTCAAGCCGGACGACCGCTGGCCCGAATTCCATCTTGGCTATACAATTCAGTATAGTGTCGGGGGTATTTGCTTGACAGCTGGAGAGCTGGACTGGGACAGTATGTGTGTTTGTGTGCATCCCAGTTGGAGGATGAGCGCGGCGGAGACGGGGCGAGCTTGTTCAGCTGCGCGAGGGCTCCGAGGGTTAAATCCTTCCAGGCCGTCTCTCTCCATCAAACACACACAAACGGCGATTGTGGGTTCTTTCTCACAAACACACAATGAATGGAAGACGCCTGGGGTCGAGGTTGGGGCCGTCGGCTCTCCGTTCTCACACTCCGGACCAGTACTTCATCTCCACATGGGACTGGGACTCAGTCACTGTCACGGTGCTCAGAGTGGCTGGCCGCTCCTCCGCTCCGTCTTCCTCCGTCGGCACCATCGTCTCTTTCTGGAACATGAGGATCCAAGGAGGTATCTGATGTGCGGTTTGCTTATTTCAGGCTGCGGTGGCGACGACTTTTAACAAGTGCATTTGAGGATTCTGCAGCTTTTGAATGCCTCACTTCTCTGACTCATTGTGTTGTCTCTTTCCAGTCCAGCTGCTGAAGTCATCAGACCTTGGGCGTCATAGTCTTCTCTACCTGAAGGACATCGGACATGGCTGGTTTGGGAAGGTAAGGAAAACACATATCTTCTCTGTGGTATAATTTAGACTGAAGAGTATGTGCAAACCTAAGGCTCGGGGGCAAACCCTAGTTTTTTACATGGCCCACGAGAAAAAAAAAAAAAAAAAACTTGCATAGAGCGATACAGACGAATTCGATAGAGAGCTGGTACTTCAAGTAAATATTGTTAGGCCCCTCATGAGGACCTTCAAGGCCCCTGCTGCCCCTTCTATTGCTTCATCTTACACTCTCGCTGTCACATAAATTCCTTCCCGGTCTGCGGCAGGTTCTGCTCGGGGAGGTCAACATGGGCCTCAGCACCACCCAGGTGGTGGTGAAGGAGCTGAAAGCCAGTGCCAGTGTCCAGGAACAGATGCAGTTTCTTGAGGAAGTCCAGCCGTACCGGTACAATCGAGACGCGAGATGTTCAGTTGAAAGAAGCCCTACAGCGAGGAATCTGTTTCCCCTTGCAGGACGCTGCAGCACCCGGCGCTCCTGCAGTGTCTCGCTCAGTGCTCAGAGGTCACTCCCTATCTGCTGGTCATGGAGTTCTGCCCTCTGGTAAGGATCCCTCATAGCCCCCGCTCATTCGTCCCTCAAGCTCATTTCCACTCTCTCCGTCAGGGCGATTTGAAAAGTTATCTGAGCGGCTGCAGGTTGACGGACTCAGAGACGCCTGACCCGCTGGTCCTCCAGAGAATGGCCTGCGACGTGGCGTCAGGGCTGCTACACCTCCACAAGAACAACTTCATACACAAGTGAGCGCTCTTTAGTTTGGCTTGAGCCACCTGGCGAGGAGCGGCCCCTGCTGGTCGCTCTCTGCAACAACATCCTGGTGCTGCCTGAGTGTGCGTCAGAAACTCCAGCATCAGTGATTTTGTTGCCAGGGGCGAACCACAAATCATCGCAAAGAAGAAGCTCTTTCTGTGACATCAATCTACTAAAATGATACGGAACGATTTTGGGCTACATTGCAGCCGAAAAAACACTTTCTTATTTTAGCCATTTACAGTACAAAATTTACGTGACTTTATTTATGTGCGTGTGTGAGACAGCGTCTCTGTTTCCTGACAGCGACCTGGCGCTGCGAAACTGCCTGCTGACCTCAGAGATGACCGTCAAGATCGGAGACTACGGACTCTCACACAGTCGATACAAGGTCAGACGCTAATGGTTACAGGCTTGACACGAGACCCGACCGCACGATTATGACCCCCATTTCTGCCGCACCCCCTCAGGAGGACTATTATGTGACCCCAGACCAGATCTGGGTGCCCCTGCGCTGGATCGCACCTGAACTTATCGATGAGGTTCATGGAAACCTGCTGCTCGTGGACCAAACTAAATCCAGCAATATCTGGTACCTCACATGCATATACAGTATTCATTTATTGAAGAGTGCACATATATAGTTTTCTGTGAAGGACCAAGATATTTATGTTTCTACCTGTCTTACTTACACACGCTTCTCTTTAGTTATCTCCTTTTCTTCCATTCATGCATCTTTTAATTCATATATTTTTCTTTCTAAAGACAGCTGTAATTCAGCATATATTCATGTATTTTTTTTCTGTAATTACAATTATTCATTGCAAGCTACTATTTCACTACTTACACATTTTATAAATATTTATTTGTCACGTAGCGAGTGATATTTATTATAAGAAATACAAAAAGAAATTAATAAAATTTTATAAAAAGTGCTTATTTTGTTATTCAACCAGTAGTTCAACATACATATATTTATTTATTACATTATTGTGCATATCCACAGATTAATTCAGGTGGTTGGTTAACCCTTAATAAATGTATTTATAAATCAACTACTAGGTTTCATCCAGATTTCAATGCATCTCAAATCAATTCATTTGTGGATCTGTTCATTTGTCGATGCAGTTGTTCATGAAACAAGCAATTTCATTTCCATTGCTGCTGACGTCAGCATATGAAGTTGTCTATTCACATTGAAGTAACATGGACAGTTACATAACCGCCACACAGAGACTCTTTCTTGAAGCCCGTTGTTGTCGTTCCGGCTTGTTCCAGGTCACTGGGGGTGACAGTCTGGGAGCTGTTTGAGCTGGGAAACCAACCGTACCGACTCTACTCAGACAGACAGGTTCTGACATACGCCGTGAAGGAACAGCAGCTCAAACTCCCCAAACCCCAGATGCAATTCCCGCTGGTGGAGCGATGGTGAGTGAGAGGCTGAGAGAGTCGGACACAGAGAGCTATATGGGTCCAAAAAAAAAAACCATGAGGTTCGTTGGTGAGTCTGGGTTCCGATGTCTCCGCAGGTACGAGGTCATGCAGTTCTGCTGGCTTCAGCCGGAGCTCCGCCCCAGCAGTGAGGAAGTCCACCTCCTTGTTACTTACTTGTGTGCCAAAGGCTCCAGCGAGGCAGAGGAGGACTTTGAACAGCGATGGAACACGCTGAAACCCAATCTGCTCGGCAGCGCCACGCACACGTCCCTCATCTTGACCCCGACAGCCGCCTCCACGGACGGCACCAGGCAAACTTCGGCGGGGGAGCGGGCCTCCTCTGCCTCTTCCTCTTTCCCCCTGCTGGATCACTTCTCAGACAGCTACCAGTCCGACACCGGTGATGACCTGCTGACTGTCACAGAGACAAGTCATGGCCTCAACTTTGAGTACAAGTGGGAGGAAGCCCGAGCCGAGCAGCCCTACTGCTCGTCCTCTACAAGCGGGCCTCTGGGCCAGGGGAACCCACACTACCAGGACATCTACTACTCAAGTAAAGGAAGCCCCTCCGAGGGTTGTAAAGGTGGCAGCTTGAGCTCGAGCGTTTCCCCGTCCTACTATGAATCTGAACACCCCAGTGTCGTCCCAGTGCTGAGCGCTCACAGCCCTTCAGTCAGCAGCGAGTACTACATCCGTATCGAAGAAACTGCCGACTGCAGCATCAACATGGACGACCACATCGAGGACTACAGCCCAAGTCATGAAGCCAGCAACAGCAGGTCATCTTCTGAGAGTGGAACTGCTGCGCCCCCTCCTCAACCCATTGCCTACTGGTCTACCGCCAACAACACACAATCTACTTCCTATGACTCTGACACGAGCCCGACCGTGCAGCTAACCACGGCGCCACTGTTGAGACGGTCATCTAACACCAGCCTAACTAAGCTAAGTCACTCCCATGACTCATCCTCCCGTCAGACTGACTACTGTGAACCCCAGTGCTCATCCAAACCAAGAACACGTCAGCCGGAAATGGAGTCTTCACCAGCAAACGCCAGCCGTCCTACAGGTCAGTCGGAGAACCTGTCTTCATCACATGCAGTTAGCAGCCCGAGTTTAGGGTTCTGCGACCCGTACCTCGAAGCCAGTGACACCTGCCGCAACAAAGTGGACCCCCTTGAAAAGACCCTCCCCGTTGTGAACCACGTTAGCGTCGACTTAGGGACGGACGACAGCCTACTGGTGAGTCAAGAAGCTAACCACGAGCTCTTGGATGAGGTCACCCACTGGACCTCAAACCGTTCAGCCAACAACAACATCCTGAGCTTCGACAGCCGACACTCAGTCGGCTGCAATTATCTGGACCTTCACTACGACCCCAGAGCTATGTGGTCATTGACCAAAGCTACCACAAAAACATTCCACAACATTAGGTCTGTCGAGGCGGAGGGAGCGGTGTCTGGTTCCGATAGAAACCCCTCAGAACTAGGCTCGTATATTTACCTGTGCCCCAAAGACAGAGAGACACTTCACTCAGAGCCTAAAATGGTACCTGAGCCAATCCATGTGAACTCTCCTTCATTTAAAGAGCCCAAAGAGAGAGCAGGAGAACTGGCTTCTTCTGGTTTAAGAGACCAACAGCTCCCTTATCAAAGCAGCTCAGAAAGAGAGGAAGACGTTAGTTTTAGGGCGAGAGGCATCGGTCTGGGGGATCTTGGCATCTGTAGTGAGGACGAAGAGGACGACATCGCTGATATCACATCTGGCTTATTTGCCGACTTCAACCTTGACTTTGCCGAAGACGAGGAGCTGAGCCCACTTAAAAATCTTGGGGGTACCCCCGTATCCACAGACGCCTTCACTTTGTCTATGGAAAGCCCCAGTGACCAAGCCTTCAGCCCCGACCCGTTCCCACTCCTACCGAAATCCCTCGACAGCGGCTACGACACAGAGAACAACGCCTCTCCCGAGTTCATCTTCAGAGAGTTCGAGGACTTCCAGGAAAGTTACGGCAGCCAGACCCTGGAAGAAGAAAGCGGGACCCTGCAACATGTCCGTTTGGCTCAGGGGTTTTCCAAAAGAGCTGCCGAGCTGAAGCTGACGGGTCAGACGGAAAAGAACCCGTACAGGGACTCTGCTTATTTCTCTGAATCCGAAAATGAGAAAACGCCGCGAGAGGAAGGGACTCGATTCTTCTCCAGTGATTGTGACGTTCATGCAGACCGCTGCGATGACGCACTCATTCAAAGGGAAGTCAAGTGCGAACAGCTGAAAATGTGCCACCTCTGGGAGGGTGATCAAAGTTCTAACCGTCTAGATTCGGCCCCGGCGTTGTCCATGCTGGCGCCGTTCCCGGCGCAGATGGGCGGCTGTCTCACGAAGGAGTCTGCCCCTGCTGAAAACAATCTGGACTTGGAGACGGAACACTCGGGAGAGGAGCAGTGCACGGAACTCTCCGCAGAGTCGGAATCGGCGTCTGGGGTTCAAGAGGCTTCAGCTAACTGCGAGGATGGGAACAAGGCGGGGGACAGCTGCTGTGCGGGGCACTTCTCCTCCTCAGACTCCACTCTGGACGACTACAGGGAGGAAAACGGTGAGCGATCCACAGAAGAGGAGGAGATTCCAGAATTCAACCACGTTCCGGAAGAGACGGAAGACAGAGGGAAGAGTCTTATAAACGGAGAAGACTTTGAGGACATCGATGCAGAGGAGTGTGACTCACAAGACAGTTTGTGCGAAGAATCCAACGGCCACGTGGACCTCTCGTCGTCGTCGTCGCTGTTGGAGCTGTGCGGGGAGAACGTCAGGGCTCCGCTGGAGGAGGCGGAGGATGAAGACGACTCGGACGACAGCGAGTCTGACGAGGAGTTGAGGATCTACAACATCCAGGAGGAGGAGAGTGAGGAGAGCGAGGAGGACCTGAGCACGGTGCCGGTGGTGGTGAGCGACTGCAGCAGCGCCTCCCACCTGCGCAGCCTCCTGAAGATGCCCTCCGTGATCAGCCAGTCTTTCTGTGATGAGCTGGAGCGCAAGAAGAAAGCTGTGTCCTTCTTTGATGATGTCACAGTGTTCCTCTTTGACCAGGTGAGGACAGCACTGTTAGCATCATTGTGCATTAGCTTAACACTTTGATACTTTCAGGAGAGTCCAACGGGCGAGTTGGCCGACTACACCTTCTCCAACTGTGGGGAGTCGAGCAAGCCTCCAGAGGGAACCACGTCGAACCACCAGCTCCAACCTGTCCCTCAACTTGAAGTCCGGTCCTGTGTCACGGTTTCCAAAGTCCTGGACCACTCAGAAGCGGGCGAGTTTGTCAAAGGAATATGCTACTTGGTGTAAATGTCGGACGACTCCGACCTGCCGATGAATAAACACCACTTTGTTTGTGTGTATGTGTGTGCATTCAGGTGGTGGTTGTGAGTTTGAAGACCCTTCTGTCGAACCCTGCCCGCCTTCACCCGACACCATCTCCGAACCTACTCCCTCCCCTACTGCACCCGACTCTCCCAAACCTGCCGATGTAGCACTTAACCGTTTTGTCGTGTCACGATTCTCCATCACGCACGTCTCCGATGCCGACACCGGTAAAGCTACAGGTCTGTAAGGCATCGATGTGGACTTCAATGTTCTTGCATGGTTTGGATTTTCACTTGACACGTCTCACTCATGCTGTGTCTCAATTTGCATATTAGCATGTAGTTTTACAAGACCACATTATGGCCAAGGTGCCTAGAGTGGGCCATCTAGCGGGCAAACGCAGATACTGCAGCGAAAAGGCAAACATTTAAAAAACGCTTAAAATAGTGAGCTTGAGCCAAGGATTATGGGTAATACCAACATATTTACTTAATAGGTGATAACAGGTGTCAGTTTCCATCTGGACTTGTGAGATTTGGATTCTGTTAAACTAAAGTGACACTTAACATACGCAACATAACCACTTTTTTAAATCTGGGCCAAACTTATATTTGAGTGATGTTTATTGTTGGCACCTGATCAACCATATGGACTTCAGATTTTTTTTTTTTAATAATATTCTGATATTTATTATTTTCAATATGCTTCTCTTGTATTTAAATGTTATTTAAAATTTTATTAAATTATATCTTTCCTTTTTGGGATACTTATTAGGCTATATTCATTTTTTGAAAATAACTGTTTTTTTTCAATATGTAGCAATATTTTCTCACTAAATCAAAATGCACTTGAAGGTCAACTGCAAATTAGACTAAAGACAACAACTTCTTATGCAAATGACGACGCAGCATTAGTCGCAGAAACCCGTCGAGTTCATGAATAAATGTTTCTCAGGTTCTTGTGCTTGACAGTCTACGTTCACTCCGGCCCCGCTGACGGGACTTTACTTATTGTGTCAAACAGGAAACAGTGAGGACGAGCCAAAAGAATAAGTGCCCAACACTGGAGGAGGACGAGTCCTTCACCACAGGCGAGCAGCATTAGTCGAGTTGGTTCTGGGCACCTGAGCCTGGTATCCCTTTATGAGACAGTGCCTCATGTTAGAGTCCAACACTCCATTGATGATTTGCACACTTTCATTTCTCTCAAAGGAAGCTGATACTGTGAGTGAAGTATAGCGAAATTATGAGCTTTTTTTTCATTATTTCATTTGTTCAAGTATCAATGCAGTGTGTAAAGCAAAAGACAGACTCAAACCTGAGTCTTTTATTCCACCTGACAAGTGTCGAACTCAAGGCTCGGGGCCAAATCCGGCTCGCCAAGTCACTTAATCCGGCCAGGACAATTTAAAGTGCATGAAAAACTAGATCACTTCATGCATGTCAACATTGTGACCAACGCAGTGTTCAAATTTCACTTTTTTTTTGCAACATTTAATCTGGAACTTAAGTTGAAGTACAGTTTAATGGAGAGAACATTTTGGCCCCTTGAGTTTGACACACCCTCATTTTGAAGCACTTTTAGACTCTATTTATATAGAAAGCTGCTCAACACCGTCCTCTGCTGGAATGAAATATGTGAACCTGTGTTTGCCCTCATCTGTGTCCACAGTGCCATCTAGAGATTCACTCCATTTGTTTCCCTCTCAAGCTAGAAAACACGCATCTGTGAACCGTTGAATGTGAAATTCATCCTTTTATTTATCCTGCGTTGTGTCGTCCGACATCCTCACCTGTTGTATGAATGTTAAACCAACACGTAGCAGGTAGTCTTGACTTGAATTGTACCGCGGCATCAACAGCTCGGCCCCCCCCTCTTCTCCGCTCATCCTTGAAAAAATGTTTTTGAACTATGACATCAGTGCGAATTCGCCAAAGAGAAATGAAATCTCCGGAGAGGACGAGAAGAGCTGTTCTTGCGTCGGTCGCTGTTCACTTTTTGCGTCTGAAAAAAAATAAATCCTGATAATTTTTTGCCTCTTGTGTTGTTCATCGGCCCAGGAAATGACACAAGAAAATCATGTGCTTATTCGTGTTTATTCCCGATAATTTATGCAGGTTCTGTACAAGAAGAGGAAATAAAAACAAACTCTAGAAAAGTTTAAGAAAACAAAAGGTGAAGCAGTGATCTTTATTCTGGAGTACATCGAAAGTGAAATGTCATGAAGCAGAATTAAGTGAGCGCTAACAGGCTAATTGCTAACAGAACTGTTTTTCGTGATTAACTCTTAATAAACATTTATTCATTTTTTGAAACGTTCATGTGATATTAGTTTGTGTAATTTCATAAAAAAAAGTATTTGTGTTTTTTGGCATCTTTTAATGCAAAGTTTTCAGTCAGTGATAGCATTAGCACAACGGCTCAACCTGACTGTTTTAACACAACTTGAAGAATTAAAGAGAGAAGAACAGAAACTTCTTTAAATACCCAGAAATGTAAAACAACGTGTAGTGACATGGGTATTGATCTCTACTCATTCGACTGGCGAGTATTTTCGCATTTCTTTTCAAAAGGAATTCACTTTAGCTAAAGTCGATTGACACGACTTGTCACGCAACTTATCCTCACCAACCTGCATGACATATCCAAGGTAATACTGCGCAAAGCTAAAACACCGCTCCCTCCAAGCAAAATACATCATTTACAAACGCGACTTTTCGGACGAGAAAAAAAAAAAAGGTTGACTACGTGAAACAGCCCAGTCATATCTTACGATACACAAAAACAAACCAGCTTCCAGTGACAGAGCAAAATTTAGAAAAGGCACAGTTCCCACGTGGGTTTACTGTCTCAGAACTAAAGTATATCTCTCGTACATGTGCGTTCAGGTGGTTCGTTTAAAGTACGCAATAGTTTTCTAAACACATCAGGTGTTTAAGCCTCCTTAGCTACACAGGACAAAGTGGTTTCATAAATACACATTTGGTCACCACTGTTTAAGAGTGACCGGTCAATTGGTGATCAAGCATAGCCCACTATTACCATCAATAACTAGATCCACTTAGCGAAGCCGACGTACAGCAGTTATAGCGCAGATAAATCACACAACTTAACCCCAGCTCTGTGGTCTACAGATCTACGTCAGGACAGTACATTCCATGTTCCACTGCAACCAAATGTTTGTTAAACTTCCGGGGTCGCTAGTAGAAGATGGTGGCAGATCGGTCGTCGCTGTAGGTGGGTCGGAGGTAGACCTCCAGAGAACGGTCACTGCGGGGAGAGAGAGGGCGGGGCAAGAACACGGGCTTATTAGGCGGTTATTATCGCAGCGCTGCGCTCCAGAGGGAGCCGAACTACGGCAAGCAAGTTGCAGTTAAATAAAATGTGACATGCCAGCGGGGTTAGTGTTTATCTCCAGCCAGTATGAAGCGCTAAAACTGCCGATGACTGCAGGAAGCAAATCCCAAAAAGCCAAAAAAAAAAAAAAGAGTAGCCAAGAAGCAATGGAGGCTGGTGACTTACGGAGGTCCTGTTCCCTCAGAAGCGGGACAATTCTGGACCCAAACTGGAAGGTAAAAAGAACCTTTGGGTTTGTTTGGTTGGTCGTTCCAGTCATGCATGGATCAACATTCAGTCACTGCTGGTTAGTTTGGTGCAAGATGGACGTCAGAACACAAGGTCACAACGTCATGCTGGACATGCCGGAGACACAGGTACGGGTCTGGTGCGCCCCCTACTGGCTCGTTTATTATAAAGCACATGGATCTGGTTTTCACGTTCAATCTGATGCAAGAATTTAAGTAAGTTTTAGTATCTCTAAAACTGAGCTCAAGGTTTTATTATGTGAAACAATATGAGCTGCTCCACTGCAAACATAGCTGGCACTAATGCTAATATAAAATCGCTAACTTAGCTGACTTGACAGTGCGAGTGCAAGCGCGAAGCTACCTCCCAAAGTCAAAATATCTCATTTGCTTTTTTAGAAAGATATTTTTCTGAGCTATTTCTTAAAGTCTAAAGCTAGAAAATTAGTTTTTCAGATACCACGGCTCCGATGCTAGCATTAGCCTTGACCTAGTGCTAGCATGCACATGTAAAAGAAGAACATGACATGTTTTTTTTAAGTGTATCAAGTTAAATATCCTCCACACAACGACTTAAAACAAATTGAATAAACTGAGCAGGCATTTTCATCCACACACACACATGCACACAATCACACACACAGACACACACAAAGCTGGGCGGGGCTAGTGAGGGAGGAGGAGTTTGGGGAGAAGCATGCTGCGGGTCACTCACATGAAACATGAAAGAATGAAAAACCCGAAACCTTGTCGTCAGCCGCAGAACAGACTTCCCGCCACACTCAACTATTTATTAATATATAGAGATATGTTTTATTTAGAATACTTTTGTAAAAAGTCACCGTACATTCAAGGTCAATTTTGAGTATCACACATTATTTTTCTCCTCCACAGCATGCATAAGATAAACACTTCCACTAGTTTCTCATTGTTCCTGGTAACACCGGTGTGTTTTTTTTTTCTTTTACAAGGACAGTTTTCGAAAATAAAGGACAAAAAAAAGAGAGTAAATAAATACATCGCCACTCAGGGAATACAATCGTAAATAACACAGAGCCGCAAAAGCCGCTATTTGGAACGAAAATGTTATATTTCACAGCTTGCGGAGACCGCTTGAAATGCCTCCAGCAGGGGGCGGAATTTTTATGGAACCTTTTCCATAAAAATAGAAATTAATTCGGTGAATTAACTAAGTATTTTCATATACATATACGCATTAATAAATCATCTGCTTCTCTGTAAACTACTCAAATGAGGGCGTTGTGTGGACGTTTATAAGTTCATAAAACATGTGTATCATAATAATAATAAAAATATTGTTTTAGCTGCAGCCAACTTATTGTAATCGAGGGAACATAAAAAACAGCGACCACAAAAAATCAATACTTTCAACAGAAAACATCTCATTCATAACTGAAGCCAAAATATACATTATTTTTTGCATTTCAATAAAAAAAAATCCCTCTCTCCACTTTCATAATTTGCTAACTCAGAAAAAAGAAAAAAAAAAAAAAAAATCTTTATTTTTAAGATTTACAATCAATCGTTCATCCCTGACCATTATATTTTTTTGAATTTTTTAATTGTCTAAATATTTTTTTTCTATAATATAGTATAGCCGTTTTCTGTCTTGTGTTGTATATTTTGAGTGATGACTTTTTTAAACTCAGGAACGCCCCACACACCGCTCTCAGCTTCATTCCACGCCGGTCGTGAAAGGAAAAATAAATTAAGGCATATATGACACGTTTTTCGGACATGAAACCACCGACACAAGGAAGCACGGCGCGACTGATGGACTCTCCGGAGCGGTGACACAGTCATCTGGAACAAAGCTTGGAGCAGGCGCCAGGCCCAGATGGACCTGGGTAATAGTGCGCCCACACCTGTGCTTAGGAAAAGGCCGTCGAGCCGTTGGCTTTGTTTACGACACTCAAGTCTTTTGGCACTTGTACAGTACATGTCCTTTAGTCTGACAAAATGACACAACCATGTACATGCATGAAAAGACGAGCAGTAGCAAAGGCAGTCTCTCCGCATGTCAACCGATTCAGAGTCCGTATCGCGGCGTGCCGAGCAGGTAGCTCCGGCTCTCTCGCTCAACGCAATCTTCCACCCACCAACCGCTACTGTCCACAGCGACACCGTCAGCAGCAGCAGCAGCAGCAGCAGCAGCAGCACCCAGCAGGGACGGACGAAGGGATGAAAAAGGAGGGACCCGGAGGAGGAAGAGAGGACAGAAAGGAGGGATGAAACTGGCCTCTTCCACTTGGTGAAGGAGGAGACAAGTGGACAGGAGGGAGGCTAAGAAGAGCGGGAGGGGGAGAGAGAGGGGAGGGAGGAGGAGGAGGAGGAGGAGGCCCCTGTGCTATCCGGAGCTGTCTGTCTGTCTGTATGTCTGTTCTCACACAGTCGAAATCAATTTGCCATCAGGACTGTCACTGTGGAACAAAGAGAGAAGGAAGCTTGCCAGGTCGGACACACTCAGAGAGAAATGAAGACAAGACAGGCACAAGGAGGCGGTTTGGGAGGAGCTGAGGTGGGCGTGGCGTGGGGGGGGGCGTGACCTCGGATTCACAGCGAGCAGCGGGGCCCCCCTGGTGTTTACTCAGTTTTTAAGAACGCTGCACTCAAGACACTATGAAAAATAAATAAATTAGCTGCTAAAAAATATGAATAAAAATCCAACAATAAGCTTCAATTTAGTTCAGATTTTTCCCGATATTATTTCCATGGTTTAGTTTCAAAACACACTTTAACTCATTTAAATGACTTATTACATTTTTTTATTTTTAATTTTAGCATTCTCAATGTTTTTTTGTTAATGTGACTTCTACTCTCCCCCCTCCACATTCTCCTGTAGACATATATTCTTACTGTAACTCAAATTTCCTCCCTCTTGACATAACGTCTTGGATACATGCATGAATATTACCACTTATTTGTATTCATTTTTTTCATTCATTTTTTTTGTATTACATTTTCCAACATTAAAATGTCCAGTCCCGGGTTGTTATGTGGCTCATCTTGAATGCAGCAATAAAAAGTAGGTAAGAGTTTATGACATTAAATTCAAATTCAAATTTTTACTCATCAAATTTGCCTTTTCATGAGTTATGTGTGCCATAAACCAGGTCAAGAATTCACCCCAAATTTCCAGTTATATTTCTTGACGTCACAGATCAGCCAAAACAACAGGTGGTCATAATGTTATGGCATGTAGACGGTGATCAATAGTTCTCCAGTCAAATGAAAACGCCCTTCAGCGCCCCCTTTATTTACATTTGTGTCCCCCCCCGGAAACGAAGAGAAGACAACTCCGCCCACCAACAGCTGCGGCTCCAAACGCACCTACAGTGAATAGAAGATTTAACTTCCGATTCCCTCATCCGCACTCGGCCAATGAGCTTTCCAACTTTCTGCACTGCGGATGAGGGAATCACCAAGTCATCTCTGTGGCAGGAGAGATGCAGGGATCGGTTTCCATTAGTCGCATCAGGTCTGAAAACAGAGCGGACGCAGCGGCCCGTCTGAGAAGCTGCAGACTGACCAGCGGCGGTGACAGAGGTGAGCTCAGCGAGATGTTTACCGACAGTACAAGGGCAGACGCTCTCCAGCCGCTTCTTCTCTCTCGCATCACACGCACGCTCAGCCGCTCACACCGATATACACTTAGAAACAAACGCACCAGGATGTGCTTGTTGACTTCATAGCTAAACCTCGATTGAAAGAGAATATGAAGATGAAACCTGTAGAATTTAAATCGACCAGGTTTTTATAAATCTCAAAGTTAAATGACTTGAATGGGAGCAGCAGTGGTTTGATATCGAAGCGGAGAAGGGCCCTACCTTGTGGCGAAGCGACCCTCGTAATCCTCGATGGCGGGCTGTGGACGATAAAGAAGGCATTATGATTCATAAAGAGACACACGCACACACACATATATATATGTATATACATATATATGTGTGTATATATACATATATATATATGAAAATCTCAAAGTTGAATGACTTGAATGGGAGTATATATATATATATATATATATATATATATAGGTGGTCAAGTTGAAGGTGGTCAAGGTGGAGGAGACTGAAAAATAGAAAATCTAAAAATACGCCTCATTGAACACCAGGTGGCAGCATAACACAGACTTGGCGAGAAAAACAGGGCTGATCACAAATATTTATGATATAATTGATGACTGATTATATAACTATTCATTTGAAATATCTATCTAATTTTCCATCCAATGTTTCTGTTAGCTGTCGTCTTCTATAGTAGCTAATTTGATCAAGGAGACATTCATCTAGATAAAAAAGGGAAAAAGGTCAAAGGTTAAAAACACTCCTGCTATCATTAATAAGTTTAAGGAATTGCTTTCACCTCTTTATTTTGACTCTCAAGCCACGAGGTGTGCACAAATAAAATACTACATGAAAAAGCTTTCAAATATTTCAACTACAATACAAGCAGTGCTTGGTTACTTAGAAAAAACTACATATTTAAAAGTAAATAAACCAAATAAATAAAAGGAGACAGAAGCTGAAAAATGTGTGAGATAAAGCATTGATAGTTTAACAATATATTGATAAATTCAAGAGAGAAATAGCCTCAAATTCAGATTAGAAGGTGTTTTGAGTGAATGATCTATAAACATGTAAAAAAAATAGAAACAAAAAGGAGGAAAAAAACCTTCAACATCGAAAGTGGATGAAGATTGAACAGCAAACCCCTCTGTCTCACGTCTTCCCCAAGTGAAACTAGTTCTCACTCTTGTGTGAGTCATGCGCCCCAATATTCAGGTCACAAAGAAACTTGAAGTGTATTAGGGATGAGATGACCTTCTACTTTTGCAGTATCCAGATGGAACCTCTGAGTGATGAGATCATTGTGGTGTGTGCAGTATGTACCTGTGTGCCGAAGCCGGCCATACTGTATGGGCGGGGGCGGGTCTGTGCGAGGCTCTGTGCCAGCAGGCGGGCAGTCAGGCCGTAGTCCGGGGTGGGGACTGACCCGTCGTTCTCCAGTAAGTTCCCGGTGCTGCTACTTTTCCCATGATGCAGGCTGCTGTGGGAGCCATGATTCAATTAAATGGTTATTTCACGCTCACTTTCACGGTGAAACTTACTTCACTTTCAGCTTCTCCGCGTCGCTGTCGGGCAGCACGCGCGTGTAGGAGAATGGGAACCAGCCGCGCCTGAGAAGGGTAATAACACTTGTTAAAGACCCCTTTATTTAAAATAAAAACACGAGAAGAGAATTTGGTGAGTTACATTTTATTCTTCTCGTTCTCCCCGTAGTGCCAGCCGTCACGGGCTTCCGGCACTAGCAGGGTGATGACGTCGCCCTCGGAGAAGCTGAGCAGGGTGCTGTTGTCGCCGGCAGCGTGGGAGAAGATGGCCTGGACGCGAGAGCGCCCGTTCTTTTCTAGACCGGCTGCCATGGAGCTGGATCTGGGCAGGGTCCTGGTCTCTCCTGTCACATGAACAACAATGAAACATCAGCATGCTTCATCGTCACCGGGGCTAAACAGAAACTTCCTCCGTGGTTGTCAGTGAGGAGCTTCACACCACCGACCAAAGTCTCCTGCTCAGCTTCCTTAAATTCTAGCATCCAACCTCTAATAACATCCAGCTCTCAGCAGTTCTACACCCCAGGACCAGCCTCGCTCACACAGCTGGTGTCTACAAGAGGAGCGACACAAGGCGGGGAGGTGTAAATGTCTCACCCACTGGGTTCTTGTTCTTGGCGGGGGCCGGCCGGCGGACAGGGAGGGTGTTGGAGTACACATCGCTGACCTGCCTCTGGGGCTGAGTCTGGGCCGAACCCTGCGCCGGGGTCTGAGGGGAGGAAGGCCTGACCTGGGACACGGCTAAATTCCCTCCATCTGTCCAGTACTCATCTCCGTGGACGCCTGTCGTCCCGTTGACCATGGACATGCCGTCGGGCCCCATCAGCCTCTGCGAGGAGCAAACACACCAGTTATCCGAGGTCAGCTTTGAAGAAAGTCGTCCAGCATCCGTGCGGACTTGAGAAAGTGAAGAGAGGGAGTCCTCAGTCAGATCCGCTTTAATGTTTTCAAAGCTCACATTTCTTTCAAGCAACCAGAGGTCGATGAAGCACTGGCTGTAAAACACCAAATACTTTCTAGAACACGACGACAGAGCCAAATTTATGTCGCCAGTTTAATGCACACACCGCTGGACGGGAATTTCAATGGAAAAATGAATGGCAATTTAAAAGGAAGGAAAAGAGCTTCTAGGTCGTCCAGGAAAAAAACGGATGGTTGAACTAGCTCGAGTGATTTTCATCTGTCTTCAGTCAGCTCTATGATTCTATTTGTGGATATTTCTCATATTCAAATGACTTTTTTGAACTTTAAGCTTGGACACACTCAGCTTTGGTAAGTTAACACTAAGTCTGACACATCAAACTGTGGCCTCTCAAGACACATTATTATTGTGACAAACCATTTATGAATATTGCTTAATACATTTAAAACTATTCTGACAATTAATTTAAAATTTAAATATTGAATTATAATAAATTTAAAAAACATATATTTTAGTTTTATTTTAATTTAGAGTATTTGAATCATTTCTTGCAGCATTAATATAAAGTCATCTCACCCTTTATTCTGTAAATAATGAACTTGTACTGGACTCTTTTCACATAAAGATTTATGTAGCATAAAAAAATCAATAAATAAATAAATAAAAATAAAAATAATCAGACGTTTGGGCCTTAGACTGACGGGAGCCAAGTCAGATGTCAGTGGTCCTGTCACTCACCGCTGGGTGTCCGAGTCCACTCCCCATGAAGACGGCCAGCTCTGGGGGCACAGGAAGAGGCTGGGCTCCAGGGATGGGGTCCGAGATGACCAGGTTGGATTTGGAGGAGTGCAGCGGGCTGGTTCCTCCGATGGCAGCAGAGCCCATCTGCTGGGCCAGGAGCATGGCTCGCTCCGGGAGCTTGTTGGGGTCCGAACAGGCCTGCTGCCACATGGGGATCTTCTGTGTCAGGAGGTCCTTACCCTGCCAGGAGGAAAGCGTTCGATGACTTGAAAGTAAAGCTGGAATCATAACTCCAGTGACTCCATGAACAAGTCCTCAAAAACACACTTACAGAGGACATGAGGAAACCGTGACAGAGGTTCTTCATCCCTGCAGCTTCTGACTGAGAGCGCTACTATTATGCTTCTATTACAACAAGTAACCATTTAAAAAAAGAGATATTAAACTGTACCGCATATTCTATCCTTGACCTTTAACCCCGTCCTGTTTTCACCCTGCGGGGGTGCATCAGGGTTGCACCCAGCCTGGCCTGCATCCCATCATACACATTCTGAGAAGACATCTTTGCAGCATTAATTTATGGCTTTGACTCTTCCCTTTCTCTCTACACACAGCTCGATCCTTTGGGGGAGGCTTCTTCAGTTTGCTGAAGGTGAATTCCACCCACGCACACCCCCGTTCTGATTAATGGCCGCTGCTAGTTGGAAACTCTGCAGCACAACACACACACACAGCGTCGTCCTCCGGTCACAGACTGACAGTTCACACCCACCAGTCTTCCCAGTAGACTGATATACTCCATTACACCGAGAGTCATATGCTCACACCGGCTCATAAATAAAAACACTCCAGGACAAGGGCTCTTGAAAAGCATAACCAGGGCTGGGGGTCTCGCACTTGTAAGGTGTTGAATAGTGAGGTGTTTACATAAACATGGTCCACGTGATAGTTTTGATTTACTCTCATCTGCATGTTGTTTATCATCTTTAGTGGAGCTCCTGGCTGATCCAAGGAAAAGAGCATTTTGAGTTTTACTGCAGCAGATCCGTCAGCGGGGGGATTGTGTGGAGGTTTAATAAGGTTTTAACAAAAGAGCCCCAGATGAGCGGTCAAAGTTAACGCGACTGAGAGTTATTTATCAACCACTGGTGCTTTGAAGAGAGGGAGATTTTCAACTGTGACGCTTCAACACAAGCCTTCACAAGGATGGCAGGAGGTGATTTCCCACAAGGCACAGTGGCTTTGCATTATTATGCTAAAAACGACCAATGAAACACATCCAGCTTGAGATGAAATGTTGCATTTGGAAGAGTAAAATAAAAGTGTATAAAATGTTAAATACACTTGAGGGAAACGCCTTGATAAAAATAACAAATAAATACACAACAAAATAAGGTTCTTAGGTGAAACAATATGTACATTAAAATCTAGAAAAGGAAGGAAGAACTTAAATAAATAATAAAATTATCAGAACACGTCACTAAAAATTGGGGGAGTAACAATTCAATATAACAACGATTCAATCTGTATCGCAGCGATTGGATTGTAAGATGATATTGGTTCGCTTAGAACGATGGGATTCAAAATGATACACAATAAACAGAGCACAAAAACTTTAAAATAAAGAGGATAAATGACAAGAACATGCAGGAAAGTGTCAAGGGAAATGTGTATTGGGGAGAAATAATGTGTTTTTTGGGGGCGTTTTGGTGTTATTATACAGTAATAAACATCACATGATGTCTGGTTCTACATTTAAAAACATTACACACAGTCATATTGAGTCGTGGTTCAGTCAAATAAGAAGCAGAGGAGCTAACAAGTTGGTGGATTTCATTCTATTTAACTATATTTTTTCAGTAAAAATAAATCAACAATATATAGACATGATATGAATATATCTAAGAGTTAGAGCAGTTCATAAATCTAATGATTTTAATGGTTGTATTTGGACTCAACAGTCCGAACAGAATGACAAAAACGGGAAGTGGAAGCATGTGCTTGCCACGTGGGACACACCTTGCCATGGTAGGCGCTGCTGTTCTTGGCCACGGCACACTGACGGTCCACCAGGAAGCAGTACCTCCGGCGCTCCTCAGACAAAGCTGTCTTGTATCCCTCTGCGATGAAGGTGTCCAGATCCGTCTGCTTGCTGCTGATGGTCTCGACAAACTGATGAAAACAACAACAGAAAGAAAGTCTTTATTTCAAAGAAGCGCTTTAAGAAACATTTGTATCATTTTAAGTCTTTACTCCAACAGCGGCAGTCTGGAATTTAGGCGCTCACTACAGGAAACGGCATATTCGCAAGAAAAACTCTGATGTCAGCTGGATAAAAATAGAAGCTGAGTTTGCATCCTCAGCGTTCATGAGTGTCAAAGGTTCAGACAGTCGCACTGCTGCGCCAATTGTTATTCAGTTGCACCCGCTACACGATTATATACAGTCAACCCAGAGGTGGCAGAGAAAAACAAATGAAAGGTTTCTGTTTTAAAGTGGGTCAACGGCTCACCACAAAATTATAACTAGTGAGCAGTTTGTTTTGTTGTTTTACAAGATAAAACCTTATGAGTGAGATAAGTGTAAAACAACTTGTGTCACTTGTATTGGAGGATTTTATTCACATCTGACAATAACTGTAGTATTTTATAATAACCGCTGTCATCCAGGCGGGCGAGCGGATTTGCATTTGAATTTAAGAAAATTTGATTCAAGCGTAACGTCTATTACAGATTAAATAAATAAACAAATTGTCAAGGAAATTCATTCATCTGCAAAATATCCGACTGAAAGTGAGATGAATGAGGGTCAGATATTCCAGTCAGAACATAAATAATGTAAAAAAAAGGGATACAAATATGGAGCCTTCTTATTTTCACACCATGAAGGCCATTTATTTTACATCCACGTCAATGCTATTTCTTCGCCACAGGGCACCACAGCAGAGCGGGAGCGGCTGCAGCCCGCCGAGAAACGTCATCTGCTGACTCAGCTAAAGTCTATGGTTGACTGAAAGCAGCTTCGGGTTCCCAAACCAGGCACCACTAGCAACCTCTGCTCCTCCACAACGGCCGTGTGGACGTCCTCACAGCTACGTACGTATTTATTCATGCGGCTCACAGATCAATCTCATCTGTGATCACCTCAGGCATCTCATTTGTTAGTGGGGAAACACATTTATTAATAACTCTAGCTCGAGCTACGGAAGTAATCTAGTAAGTACGCCACTATAAATTATTATAGATAGATGGGTGGATGGATGGATGATAGATAGATGACAGACAGACAGATAGATAGATAGATAGATAGATATTTACATTAGTATGTAGCTCAGATGCAAATAAAAGAGTTAAAGCAGTGTTTAAGAGTCAGGCTCCTCCCTTCCTCCCTCCCAGGCTCATCCCTCCCTCAAACATCCGAGTCTTCAAACTTGCAAGCTGCAACAGGACCAGACCAACTTCCTGTTTGACTACACAGTCAAAGCCACTCTGAAGAACTGAATCACAGTGTGAAAGCAAATGTATGATAACCCGACACCTTGAATTTGTAACTGCATTTCCCTTCAAATACTGCAATTTTATCATATTATAATAATAATAAGTGAAAATAAAGTTCCATTTTGGAGTCATTATACGGTAATAAACATCACATATGATGCCTGGTCCTACAAATAAGTATTTTAAATATCTACACACACACCCACTCATATTGAGTTTAATAAGTCAGAGTTTAGTCAAATAAGACGCAGACGAGTAGACAAATTGGTGGATTTAACTCAGTAACCAGCAGCGCTCTCTGCTTCTTCGCCTCCCACAGCCCCCAGGTTTCCTCATTAGAATTTCTCCGAGCAGATCATTTATCAGGAATGGAATTCGAAAGAGTTTCCTTTGTACTGGTGTCGGAGCTGAACAGAGATTTCAAGTCAAACCGCGAGACGTGAGGATAATAAATGACTGTTTTCTTCATGTATTTGCTCAAAATATTTCGTTTTCGGGGGGGAGGAGAGAACACCCAGAAGGTGGCCTGCGGACCACATGTGGTCCTCCTCTGGTCTTCATGAGGTCAGTGTGAAACTATGACAGCAACGCTTGGTATCAGATTGAACACACAACACCGTTGTTTTTAAATAACCATATTTTAATGCTTTAAATATGTTTTTCCCTCTGTACCCAGAATATCATACACAATATCATTGGATCACACTACTATTTCTCTTTCGCAGTATTATTGATTTTGCACACTAAATATTTATTGATTCACACTACAAAATTGTCCTCACAGCAGTATCATATTGTGTACTAGTTGATGCTCCCTTTCCGTCGTCTTCCTGTCCTCATTCCTCTTCTACCTCACAGCACCAACATGCCTTTCTTCCCCGCTTGTCCACCTGAGTCTGTCCTCCATAACTGTCTCCAAACTTCCGCACCTGAGCTCTGATACACTTGTTCCTGAGCAGCTTTATTCCCACCTTTTCTTAGAACTTATACTTCTATTAATCCCTTTAACCGTCTACTATTATGACCATGTATTGCAGTACTATTATGGGTAGTAATGCTGAGTCCATCATTGCAATTCTGTCGATGCATTCTGGAAGGCGAACACCGTAAAATCCTGGCAGTGTTTCACCACGAATGTCTGTGATTTTGTCATTTTCCCTCCTCTGAGAAGGATAATTTTGTTTTGCCGTTGAGTCATTTCACACCGCGGCGACCAGCGAGGAGGAAATATCCAGCGGATACGGAGCAGACACCTCAGCTAATAACATTCCGGAATGGGCCTCTGGTCACTTTGGGGAGCGACGCAAAACAACAATTTTAAGAGATCACAGACTCTTTATTCTTCTTCATTCTTCCCATGGAGTGACCTTTTTTTTTTTCTTTTTTTGCAGACTCACAGCCTGGCTGGGCTAATGGTCTCACCGCGGCCCAATTCTCCTACCACTCAAAAGGTCAGCGGAGTAACCCAAGACAATGACAGCTCAGGGAAAATCCTGGGCAGACACAAGCCGCTATTATGACCCCGCCGTGCTCGGGTTACATCCAGGATTGAATGACTTGTTTTGTTGTGTATATAAACGATCGCTGCTCCTTCAAAATCATGCTGCTGTATGTTCACCTCAAAAACATCTTCAGATAACAAATAACAAATTATCAACTCAACTATGTCACGTTGCCACGACAACTGGATGTGTGTGACCGTAAATATACTGTAATTACTAGCTAATATAATCTTCAAAGGTACACTATAATTTAAAGAATGAATCCAGGTTTCAAAAAAATATTTTCAGGATAATGATAATAATATTTCCGTTTTCCTTTTTCTTAAAATAATAATATTGACTTGTTTATTGCTAAAAAACATGATATTTTAAAAAACAAAAGCTAGATGACGACAATGAAGTCGCACTTGATGTTTTAAAAACATTAAATATTTGAATTTTATGAAGTATACGTGAAAAATTATAATAATGACAAATAAATTACGTGTAAATGAGAATAAATGAAAATAAAAATGAATAAATAAAAAGCTAAATAGCATGTGCTATTATACAGATACCATGTAAGGAATCTTAAAATGTATTCATAACACGAATCATTTGTGAAAATTCAGAGGCGCAAAAACAAAGCCACTTGTTGCATCAAATTTACATGACTATTTAATTATTTAAGTCGACTTCAAAATGAGCAAAACCTGTTGAGAAAGGTTTCCAAAGACAATTCCTCCACATGCAAAATTTCATGCTACACAAAGTTCCACGTCTCCTCAGCCACATGGACTTAGTAACGCTGAGTTCTTTGCGCTGCTTTAAAAATATACTCCGGACTGCAGAGTCCCACACGTCACGACAGCAGATATTCCGAAAAAAAACAGCTGATATGATGTGCTCGCACACTGTTTTTCCACAAATCAAAATCCACCTGGAGCCACAAAACTGTTTAGCACCGCTGAGTTATATTTGTTTAGAGCAAATACAGGCTTAAAAATAGTGCGTGTTTTAGTACACATAGCACTAAGGTGCAAACCTGCTACAGTCAAATCAATGTTCACAGTAAGATTTTGTTTCGTTTCTGCTCTATTTATTTATATATTCATTGTTTATCATTTGCGACACCTTTCCTCTAGACTTTAAGTCATTTAATAATAGAATAATTTGATTTTTCCTAAAAAAAACTATAATTTTATGTTTATGTATTTTTTCATCATTTTTAATATTACATTTATATATTATAAATATTACATTTATTATAAACTACACTTTCACTACTACACGTTCACATTTACAATAAAATATAATAAAATAAAATTCAGTCTACTCAAAACACCATAGATTTTGGAGGCTATATTATGGAAAACATAGTAAAAATAGGTAGTATGCACACAAGAAACTATGAAGAACGTGATCAACTGTGGGCTAGGAAACTAAACACAACAAATAATGATAAAGTGATTTAAAAAAAGAAAGTTGAAAAATAAACTTGGCTATCTTATCTTGAATTTGTAAGTTAGCATTTTATCTTAAAAAAAAAAAAGCCGCTAGCAAACGGCGAGGGCGTCGGGTTAAACCCCCTTATTTACAGTCATTTTCCAAGTAAGCGCGGCTCCTTACAACCAACTTCTCTCCACTGTCTTTGAATCCACAGCCTCTGCTTTTAGACCTCGTGGCAAAGGCGATCTACTCAACCCAAATCTTAAGTTGGCAAAGAAGTTCTTCTGAATTGGACAAGATAAGTGAATTTGAGTGGCGCAGAGTGATAACAGCTAAAGATGGCGCTGTTCTGCTGCGACAGCGGAGCTTGAACTCGGGTTGAACTCAATAAAGACGGAGAATAAGAGTTGTTATCCTTCCACAGTGAAAGAGTTTGGAATATAGAGAGGCAGGAAGTTCCTTAAAATGACAGGCCATTTCAGGCAAGGAAAACGCAGCGTTAAGGGAACACGTCTTTCTGGATCAAACCAGCAGGTCCGCTGCGCTGAGCGACACAATGGGCTGCTCTCCATGCTGGCAGGGACTCGGGCCATTGGTGAGATGGCACAGTCAACATCTCTGGACTCACAAGAGGAAGGACGGACAAAGAGAAGACGGAGAGCGACGACTGGGATGAGTGTGTGAAAGAGGAGGCGGATCAATGAAAGTCGTTGGCCATCTGTGTCCGCCGTGAGACAGAACACTGCGATCCTCTGAAAACCAGTGGATAAATGATGAGCTGCTCATCTGCAGAGAGATGAAATGATGAGGAGGAAGAGAGAGACCTTTGCCTCCGAGTGACGCCACACACAGAGAGAAGAAAGCCTTCCACAAACCAGGGGAATCTGGTGGGTGGGGCTTTCTCAGAGGTTCTTCAAAGGCTGAAGTACTAAGGAGGGTCAGCTAAAGACTAGCTTTAAGAAGAAGAACAACAAGTAAGTGAAATGGGTTTCCATAAGTCTGTGGCTGAGCTCTACCACCCAGCACACAGGACAGCAGCTGTTGGGGTGAATGCAATTGGGTTGTAGCCCAGATGATCAGCAGAACAACACTGGTGGCCTTAGTCTAGTCATTTTTATTTTATTATTATTATTTTTAAAGCCAGAGTATACTGCTCATGAGATGAAATTAGTAGCATGAAAAAGAAACTATACCTTTGTCATAGTTCATATAAAGTAACTACAAAATAAGGACATAAGAGTTGAAAATATTATAATGTAAAAAAATATTTTTTGTGAACATAAATATACTTTGATAGAATTTAAAAGGGTGTATGTTAATGGAATGTGCTCTGAAACGTACAGTAGTTTCATAATCTTTAATGTAAAATACAGGACAGAAACAAATCAAATTGTCACATAGTATCCAAAAATCTGGAGAACATAGAATATCAATGTTTTCCCCCGAAATTTAGATCAATAAAGGGTGACTAAATATTTACTATTATTATTATTACTATATGTAATGCATTTTTTTATTTTTACTACTGCTACTACTACAACTTCTAATTACAATAATAATAACAACAGTAATAGTAAATACTTAAAGCTGAAAAGTCAAAAAAATGAAAAGAAAATGCCATGAAATAAATAAATAAAGAATAATAATAGTTTTAAAATGAACTTAAAGCATCCTTTAAATAAATGACAATCAATAAGAACACAAAAATATATAAAATATATATAGAAATAATACTTCATAGGGACATGGATGTCATGCCATGAGTTAAAAGTCCAATAGGTGCCAGCCAGAGGACAATGGCAGGCAGGAATATTGCAGAATTCAAATCCAAAAACTGATGCAAAAAAATGAAATAACAATTAAACAATGAAAAAAAAATCTTCAGACGAAATAGTACGCAAGATTAGAATCACGTAAGCTGTGTAGTACCGACAACGCACATCACTTCAGATGAAGCTATTTTTCTGGAGGCAAGCGTGTCTAAAATAATGAGCGCTCTCCTTCCTACATCGATGAGCAGAAACATTATGTACAACAAAGACATGTCAGTCACCTTCTGCTTCGCTCTTCAGCTGTGCGTGCGTCATGCAAGTGCACTGGCTGATGAGTCCAACGCACTTTGTTCTGCTTTTTCTTCAACACTTTGCTGAACAGCTCCAGTCTGACACCGCAGCCCAGACTGAATCTCACCCTCAGAACGCGTTTGCACCCCGTGACCTGCTGAAAAACACCAACTCTCCGTGGAAACTTGTCTAACTCTTTTCAGTCGTCACCACTTTCCTCCATCGCAACAATTATCCTGCATGTCTTGACCTGTTCGCTGGAGATATTCTGCTCCCAACCCTGCAGGCAGTAAGACTCCAACTGAAACCCAGGAGGAAATAAAAAAAACAGCAAAGATCTGCTGTGTCATATTTGGGCTTTGACAGAGGCTGTGTGGAAGAAGAGCGGCGTATTCTGGTGGGATACGGCAGCGCGAGGGCTCCTGCATGTCAATGTGGGAAAGAAACGCTGTCACTCTATCGCTGAACAAACATGAAAGACAAGCAGGTCTGTCATGTCCGACACGAGACTCGTGCATCCATGTAATTGCAGCACATCAGCATTAATTTCACCTCTGTCAGAGTAAAGAAAGTAATGAAGAGTCAACACTGCTTTGTTTACCCGCTGACAATAAACACCGTGACAAGGTGGAACAGACCTTATATTGACTATATGGAGTCTTTCAAAATATCGGCCAACAAGCGTCTCCCGTAAACTGCTACCACTTAAGATTTATATGAAGCCAAAGTTTTCCATTGAATTTGAAAGTGTCGGAAGGAAAAACAGCAACACTCTGATAACAAAAACCTTCAGTGGACCATCATTGCACAATGGAGCATCACATGCTTCTGATAGCAAAAGTGTGAAGGTTCAATAGCTGCTATCATCTGTGACTGCTGGTATCAGTCCCTGGGTCATTTGGTACCAGGCTGCACAGAAAGAATAAATACATTACTTCCGTTTTATTTATTTCGGAATCTGAAGGATGTTTTATTTTGAAAAACTACCCGATTCTCTGTTACTTCGAGCTATGTCACTCAACGCAGGTCAAGACGCTCTTCTCGGTCACGTGATAGGTTACCGCTTGAATGAAAGCCAGGAGGTAGTAAAAAAAAGTTTGAGCGCTACTTCCAAACCACAAACTGCCGAAGAATGGATCCGCGACCCATTTCTCAACAAACCAGGTGAATCCAACATGTCTGTGCAAGAAGAAGATCAACTGCTGGAGATCGCAAATGACTTAAAAGTATGTTTGAGACAGCAACTCTGCTGGTGTTCTGAATTAAAGTCAAGGCTGAGATCGCCGCAACACTGTTGCCATTTCCGACATCCCACCTGTGTGAAGCGGGGTTTTCTGCAGTGACGGCGAACAAAACAAAATTACGAAGTAGACTGGACATAAGCCACACACTTTGGGTGTCATTGTCTCCTATTACCTCTAGTTACCGCCTGGTTGCAGAAAAACAAGCTGAGGGCTATTTATCATGCACTTTGTTTTTGCGGCGTATCTTATTTTGAAGGCACGTTTAAACGTTACCATAGCGACCAGAGAGTGTTGCGGGCAGAGAGGACGTTACTCATGTCATGATTTGTGTTTATTATTATGTTTAGAAAATACCACCGTTTTCATGCAGGTCATATCGTATTATTTTGTTATTTATCCGCCACACCTTAAAGGCTGGTCCCTGAAAATATCGTCTGACATGTCGAGGACCACTGAGTCACATGACAGTTCCATGTCTATCATACTGGGCAGATGCAAATCATCCATTTAAGATCAATATTATTTGGGAATTTATGAAAAATATGAGTAAAATGGGGTCATCAATCTGACTCAAAATGTGAAATACACATAAATAAACAGTATTTTGCGACAATAACACTCAACATTTCAGTGAGATAATGTTAATATTTCGTGAATTGAGTGGCTCCGCCTGCAGTCAATGATGGTCCAGCGATTAAAAGAGCAAGTGCTGATGCTGAAGTGTGCACAGAGTTCCTGCTAAATCAATTTCATGAGCGAAGACTGATCATCCTCCAGCACACATCAGCCGGCTCCATCTCTCCTTGTGAGTCCATGCGCTCGCTGTGTTGCTGTAATAAAGATTGGCAACGGCACATAATCAAACCTCCACTATTTGCCTTCCCACTCAGGGCAGCTCATCGGCGCTGCCTCCGCCCCCACCCTTGCTGTTGGGCGCATCGACTAAACTTCACGAAGAATAAAGTCATTATCCTGCACCAGCGCTGAAAAGTCTGCAACAGACGCCCACGTACAGAGAGCTGCTTATTGAGATCCAGCCTTTCTGCTCGGTGAATTCACATGAATGGATTTCACCAGGCAAAAGTACAGTCCAGCACTTTGCTGCATGTATCTGTTGAAGGTATTTGTACTTCAACTGAACGACTTTTTATTGTATTGTGTAACACCACATGTTGATGGAAAGACTACTTTGCGACACAGAAGTTAAAGTTTCCCCATTAAAGCCATAGATTTATTCTCATTTACTATATATATATATACATATGTATACATATATATATATATATATATATATATATATATATATATATATATATATATATATATATATATATATATATATATATATATATACATATATATACATATATATATATGCTCAGCACATGGCAATGCTTTTAGATGCTTGAATAAAGGACGACAGTGACTCACCTGCATCTCCTTCTCGCCGTATTTCGACGGGTTCTTGCTGCCCTGGCTCTTCCGGCGCAGCTTCTTCAGTTCCCCCTGACACTTCTCCAAGCTGTCCCCCTTGTTCTTGTGCTCCACCTGGTACTTCTTCAGGGCGGCCTGTGAGGGTCAACAAGTTCATCCTTAAGCGTCAATTCCATTTACATGTGTTCCATGTGGCGACAAAACGTTCAAAGTTTATTTATTGACGCATCTCATTTGCCTGTTTAATTTATTGAGAAAGAGGGCCGTAGTCGCGCTGTTGCTATGGTAACCGTGTCGTGTGACAAAGCTCTTGCAGCTTCCCAATGTGGCGGCGTTGGCAGCAGAGAGCTCAGACATGAAGGTTCTACGCCCAGATCTATCGCAGCATCTATGATGATGTCGCTTGGCTGGGAGGGAGTGGAACAGGAGCTGGTGCTACGAGGAGACGAGAAGGTGGCATCTGCTGAGTGTGACGGGCGATGTGTGCGAGAGCTCATTGCATCAAGATTCAGAGTGCATTTCATTTTTAATCATAAAGAGGTCGGAATTCGAGCCATCAGTTCTGTGTTTACTGTTTTTATTAGCTAAACTGCTTTGATATCTGAATAACAATTGCTTTGTTGCTATTATTGTCCAACAAATTATTGCAAATATTTGGACCAATTTATGGAATACGAGTGCAGCAATGGTCTTCATCATGACAGTCACTGTCAGCGTTATTACTGTGTTATTATTATAGAGTAACCATTGCTGGTGTAGTGACCAACAGTCACAGTTTGTACTGCCAATATCAGTGTGAATATGAGTGTTGTGACTATTGTCCGATGACCACTGTTGTTATGACTGTTGTCTGCAAACATTGCAAGTATAATCATTTATGTTTCTTAGAATAATTATCAGAATACTGTCGGGATTAAAATTAAATATGCCAAAGCTCCAGCACTTGACGGAGTATGGAGAGTTTTCCAGGCTCATGAAAGTGAGACCACTGGCTCCTCGGCAACAGACTGTTAGCTCAGCTGCCGGTCCGAGCGTGACATTCAGAACACGAAGAAATATTCATTCATTTCACGGAACTAGATGACCAGCCTTCCTCAGGGGTCGTGTTTTATGCGGAGACGGAAACAACCGGGTCCGTCACCGTTACAGTGTTTGTCAGCCACCTGAATCTGAAACTTATAAACACGTCTGGAGTGGAAACTTTTATAAATGCAGTGCTCTCTGTCTCTGAGTCCCACTACAAGCGGCCAGTATGTAAATATTTCACGGACATAGCACAGTCTCGGGAGACCCACCAAACTGCGACATCTCACATCAAATGGAATGTTTTTCAGTTGTGCTTTTGACAGAATAGTTGCTGCATTCTGCAAGGTTGATTTTTTTCCTTCTTGAAGAGGGATATAAAAACGTGTCTGAATGAATCTGATTTAATGGTTCATGTTTTCACATCATGTACACAGAATTCATTGGCAAGCCATGTGAACTACTCTGTAGTTATCATTGCAATGAGGTTAGTGATTATTATTACAGTATTATTGTCACAGAATTATCGACTACCGTTGTGATAATGGTTGTACTAAGCTAATTATCGTTGAAAGTCTTTGTGTGAAGTTACTCTAAACTCACTGCCCTCTATCTCCAGGCTGGGTAAGGTGAGCACTGACACTTCCTCAGGTGGGAGTGTTGCATCACTGTAGAAAGCCCCCCTCTCACATGACCTCACTGATGAAACAGGATAACGTTGTTTACTTGTCGCCAAGAGAGCAGCATTGTTTCTCCTCATAATTGATCCTAATCCATCTCGACCTCTGTTTCCAGTGTTTACATCCGCGACCTCCACTGACTGACAGGTATGAAGCCGAGCAGAGGGGTGAACTTTGACTCCCACGTGGTCAATGCTGACCTGTCAGAAGCGCTCCACGTCAGGGACCTCGCACACACCAGCTCTGACTCAGTCTTTTGACTCCAAACATGTTGTAGGAGCTTTGATAAGTCATTACGACTCCCCGAGATGTGGAGGAGACAGCAACTGTATTTTCGGCTTCCGCACCGTTTTTGATGATTAATCCATAAGCCATGAAGCAAAACGGCTGCTGTCGTTGCTGCGGCGGAGCTGTGAGTAATTCATTACAAGTAATGGGTGTTAAAACCTCAGGGACTCAACAAGACATAAACAGTGAAATATTTATCACCCTTGAAATGTTATATGGAGCTGAACACTGTGAAAAAGCCATTGGAATATCAGCGTGTCAAAGCATCCTTTTGGTATATTTAAGGCTAATTTAGCTTTGTTTACGGTCGTGGGATGAAAAGGAACCGCAAACATTTGCAGCATGAAAGACATCAGCTCAAACAAGATGGCAATTTGGGATCAGAGCTGAGAGCAAAAACACCCCGAACAGGGTCCAGTGTGTCCACAAATGAGACACTATTATGTAAATTAAAGGGCTTCTTGACCCAAATAAAGCTCTGTTCAGTAAGTTTCTCCCTCTTAGATTGGATCTCACTGCGCGGAGAAGCATTTGTTTCGGAGGAGAAAGAGCTGAGCCAAAGGCGAAGATGTTTTTCCACCCACTCATGGACTCAAGCTTTGGCCCTCGACTGAAAGGTTTTCTTTTTTGCTTTCTCCAGGCTGATATTGGCTTCTGGTGTGAGAAGCTAGACACCCCCTCTGGTGGAGCTGGTTTCAGGGAGTCTAGGTCTTCGCCCTTGTGACCCCTCTGAGGATAAGCAGAACAGATCGATGGATGGATCGATACCAGAGAGCTTCATGTTGGGTCAAAATGCATTGCGAAAAAACAAAAAAAAAGAGGTAATTCCTCTACATTTTGACCATGTTTTAATCTATTCAAACAGGTACCGCACTTAATAACCCAATCCACTTTAACCAGAACCCTGAGTGGATGAGGTGACTGTTTAAAAATAGCCCTTCATCCAATAAGCTGACCCATAAACAAGACTGCGGTGGTTTAATTCCGTCAACAATGTCCCATTGTTTGCGTGTGTGTGTGTGCGCTGAGAGAGAGGAGAAGTTGGCTGAAGCTCACCCTGGTCCTTCCAGGAATACAATACAATCATGGCAACAACATCCCACTACACCAAACACTCACGCCACAGCCCACTCGCTCCAAAGATAACCCACGCACAGCACAGCAACGCCGACTCACACGCGTTATTTTAAAGCATCCCTCCTCATACACCACCTAAAGAACTGCAATATGGAGTTATTAGATCCAGCGGCTTCTCGAGAGAGAGACGACCGTTTGGACACTCACAGTCAGATAGCGAGCATCCAGCTCCACCTTCTTCTCCAGCTCCGACAGCAGCTCATTGTGGAAGGACTTTAACTGCGGGAGGAAAACAAAAACAGTTCAATACAAGGCGGATAATCAACTCGCCCTCGCCATTTGACTTCTTATCGAAAGGTGCTTTACTACTGATCCATCACCCACTGTGGAGTGTCACAACACTTCTAAGCTCCCGACCAGTTAAAAGCATTACTGCGGGCTTGAGTGAAAAGCCATTGGCTTCATATAAATATTGACCAAGCCAGGTGGATCCTGTGACACCGATAATGTTTACACACTGCACTGTTTACACAACTTAGTGATCTCATCATGTATTTAATTTTCTTTTACTTCATTATCAATAGTTTTCAACCATTCAAATACTTTTATTTGCTTTTATTGCACTGTTGAGTTTCATTCTGGAAGACTAAATATAAATTAAAAAAAAAAAATTGTGTGTACTAATGTTGTGCATTGCTTTTTTTCCCCTTTCCAATATATGAATAATTATTTATGAAAATATTGGTTACACTGATTTCAATCATTAATAAACTACTACTTATATTTAGTAATTATGATGTTATTACAAGTGAACTAGTGTGGCGACGTGAAGTCTGCAAAACTGCATCTGTTAACATCAATTTATTATTTTTTTTGACAAAAATACAATATAATAATAATAATAATTTTATGATGAACTTTTCAAACAAAGCGCCTGAAAATAACACAGCATTTGACTTTTAATATTAAAAAGTAAACAAAAAAAGAATAAATATTAAAAATAAATTTAAATAGTTTTGACTTCACTTGTCATTTAAATTTTTATTAATACTGTGTGATTAAAAAAAGTAATAGCGTCCATTATCACAATCATATTGTGATAGTTAAAGTTCTTGCCAACACTAAATAAACAAGATGCCGATAAGTGTAGATTTTTTTTTGCTGTTTCTGTATTGATAAAACACATTTTTAAAAAAGGGAAAAATGCTACTTTAGTTCATTTATTTTGAAAAAATTACCACGATCATTTGGTAAATGGCTGGTTTGGTAAATCAGGTCTGTCATTGCTTGAAAAAACACCAAACATGTCGTAAAATAATGAAAGCTCATAAAGTAGAATGTCCTTTAAATTGGGAGGAGGGGCGAAGAAATGTGTTGCACCTTCAGGGCAGAGCGTATACAATGTCAATTCTCCACGGAAAACCTAGTAAACAAGAGCATTAGATTCAATTAACTTCCCGTAATTCCCCCGCCACTGCCTTTGCTCAACATGAGGCGCTTTACATGAGCGCGGCAAGCGTTTGGTTCGCGGTGAGTGTGCGTTTAATTAACGGGAAACACTTGCCTGCTGGCAGGATTTAAGGACAGATTAAAATAAAGTGGAGTGGGAAAGTTGGAGAGAAAGAATATGTGTGTCAACATCAACATTTGAGTGGAGAATACCAACCATCTCCTCGAGCTGTACTTGAATCTGTCTGTGGACCTCAGCCATCTGGAACAGCACATCCCCTGCACGGAGCAAAACAAGGACATGAGGAGGAAGCACATGAAGAACATTCTGCTGCACATTCATCTGCGCCACTTCAAACCAAGAGGGGATCGGGGTGGGAGGGAGCAGGAAGGAACAGAAGATGGAGAATGAGAGCCGACGTGCTGAGCTCATGCAGACGCGGACAGGAACGCGGCGTGGAACAGGATTAATAATGACATATCAAAGGAAAATAAAACAAGCTTGAGGAGACACTTTGATGTTTCCGAGCACAACTCTAAAAGATCAAATCTGTCTTTGGAGAACTCTAAAGATCAGGCAGAGGGATTTCCAGAAACACAAAAAAAAAGCCACCTAAATAAAATACTCACAGAATGGGAATTATCAGAGAGGAACATGCTGGTGAGCGGTTCACTTTGAGATACCTACAGGCTGCCTCTTCTGAATATGCAGGGCAGTGCCAAGAAAAGGAGCACAGAGAGCTACATTGAGCCAAAGACACATGGACATCAAGACCTGGTGGAGAGACACAACAATGACGGACACACACAGAAGCTCAATTGAGAGTAAAGACTCGAAAACGTGGAATGGAAGCGGTGTAAATGGACAGTAGCTCCACACACTCCTACTCTTTTCTGCCTGAGAGGACAATATCTTCAGTAAAACGCTTCAGCACTGACGTTTTCTGGTAGTTTACAATGAGGCAGGACTGAAAACCAAGTGTTTTATGTGAGTCTAGAAAAATAAAGGTCCAGAAACAGCATCATCTTCCACCTGTCTGCTACAGTGTGTCTCACAGGAGAGCTTCCCGTCAGCGCCCAGGAAGCCTATTAAGCGGCTTAAAGCTGCTCATCCCTGATCACAGCCCGCCAGCCTTAGAAACCCCGGCATTCTGGCGGTGGCTTCAACGAGCTGGATGAATTAACAAATGAGCGGCCGCCCCGCGGAGCGGGACACACTCACACACACATCAAGTCAACTGGCCAGAGAGGTAAAGACTGACGGATATAAATCTGTGCTTCAGCACGGTTTCATTGTGGCGCAATCTTCAATGCCAAAGCATGAAGGGAAAAAAAAAAAAAACAACACTTTGCAGATTGCAAAATAGTTACCATGGGAACTCAGATCACACAGCAAACTGGATGGAAACATTGAAGGGCAGCAGAAATGTCAATCAAGAATGAATGAAAAGGAGCTGTGCAGGAAAATTGAATGGGAGAGATTTTGGCTGCCGTGATGAAACCGGCACTCCAACAGCCTGACGAAGATTTTAACAGATAAGAGCAACAGACACTGGGGACACTCCAGCAACAGCTCGGAGACGCAATGTGACTTTCGGATGAAAAGAGCTTCGCAGATACATTGATGTTCAGTCTACATGCGTGTTTCGATGGAGGGTACATTGTAGGCAGAGGCAGATGGTGTCAGATGGAATTGCATGTGAGTCTTTTTGTTCTTGGTAAGACACACTGCTGTTGCACTTTTGTGCAGTGATATTTAGGAAAAAAAAAATATATATATACAGTGGTTCATCTTTCCTGTTTTCAATATATGCAGATCTTACCTATATGTCTGTTTTTTTCTGTTATATAACGCGGGTTATTTCACATTCCTCTCATCATATTAGTCGTAAAAATTATCATTTTCTTAGCCAAAAAATGTGTACTCTAACTCAAACTTCAAAGTGTTGGACATGTGCAGGGCTAAATTCATGAATTCTGAAGAATGAAGCTTGTCCCCACAAGGACTGCCCTATCACAGAGCAGATTTAGTGTGAAGCCCCTCGCCAAAAGAGTTATCTAGACTTTTCAGTTATGTTTGCAGTACAAATTATTGAATGTTTATAATATTCAGAAATGAGTTTGAAAATAATTTTAGCTCTATAGATGCACACAATTCAGTGCGAGTCTCAACCATGCTGTGATTGTCATTGCAGAGAGACCACCCGGCTGCTCAGTCCTCCCCTGACAAGCTGAAAACTCCTGGACATTGCACATGCAAATAGGTGGAAAAAATGTCCAGCGATGACAGTTCATTGTTGTGAACATACACAATGGTTTAGATTCATCATCTCAGTTGTCTCACTTATGTTATTTTAAGGGATACAACTTGAAAATTCCAGTTACGTTTCACTTAAACTGTTATCAAACAGTCAAAAACTGATAGTAATACTGAATAACTGACACATATCGAAATTGTATACACAAAGCACAGACTTCGGCAGCTTTATCGAACAATAAGGATGTGCTCCAATTTAAGGAAAATAGACTGGAAATGTGTCTGTTATACCAGGACAGCTGTCATGAATATTTCTTATTTGAAACAGGTCCCTGTCTGAGTGGTGCAGTACCACAGTGGTGCGTGTGGCCTTTCCAACCTCAATGAATAGGGCTTTGACGATTGCAGAACAAGGTCCCACCCCATCTAACATGTCTAATTTCAGCATGATCAATCTATCTGTGTTCCCTCATACATTCCTGCTTAATAATGGTGTCCCCCAGGGGTTTGTCCTGGGCCCCCTCCGCTTCATTATGTACCTTCCCGGGAAAACATTGATTCAATTTTCACGGCAACTAGCTCGAAAACACCTCTCACTTAAAGTTAATGTTGTTCGGAAAAAATGCACAAGAGAAGTTCTTCATATTTGATGTCATCGGTGACACGCTTGTATTTGCCATCCAGCTGTTTCAAAACGTCGTTGTAAACAAACCCACAAAGTGAGCATCAATACTTCCTGGCATGTTTCAACCCCGCCTGTGTTTGAGAGGAAACAATAGTTCCTTTATAGGTGTGTATGTGTGAGCTCAGGTTGATCTTCACCTGCAGCTCAGAAACAAGCCGCCACACGCCCGCAAGCTGGAACCACTGAGTCAGAGCGAGACGCACGGCCAACACACCTGAATAGTGTGTCCCCTGAAGTATGACATCAGTTTGTGAAGCCGCATCAAATGCTTGTGTAACAACGCCCACATGGTTAGCCGGAGAGAAACGGAGAGTAAAGCGCGATGTGGGAGCGGAGGAAAAACAATATCAAGAAGTGGAAATGTGCTGTGTTGTGCTGAGAGAGACGGAGATGGAGGTGGATTGAGAGACACTGACTCACTGCTGAAGGTCAAGCTGGATTCACTACGGGTTGTCATGGAAGCAGGATAATGTTAGGGTCGTTGCTAAGGGAGAAGCTGTGAGATGAAGGCTGTGGTGAAACATTTTCAAATGCCCGATGAAAATTCTCAGCCCAAGTCAAACGTGCAGTTTTGCTACCTGCCATGGTTAATTTCTGCTACAGCAAACAACTGGCGGAGCAAAGTCAGCCGGAGTGACAACATGGGCCACACAGATAACAGCTGAGAGAGCTTCTGCAAACACCACATGACCCAAAAACTTTATCTAAGAGGCCGCAGACTTCACATGTTATCGACTAGGGCTGGGACAATATGCTTCTGTCGCCTCACACATAGGTGCTGATTCATAAGTCGAATCACATAATATGTGAGTGCTGGTTCCACACAATGCACATTAGCGTTTCATAGTCAAAAATTGGGCAGTGTATTGTTGACAAATTAACTTCTGCCACTCAAATTTTGGGGCTATAGTGTTTCAGCCTCCATCGACACAGACCTTTGCTCGCTACATTGATGGTGTTACTGAAGCGTCTGCAACCTCAGAGGAACGATATTGAGCAGCGGTTACCAGAACATGCTGTGTTAGCATTGACGTGGATCCAGAAAGCAGTTCTCGGTTAGCAAATAAAGGTTAGCCTCAAATGTGGAGTGTGTTCAAGAGACTTAGTCAAGGTGGATAAGACATCACATCAACGGCATTCCGGACAATAGAGCGCACCAGAATATCAGCCGCACCCAATACATTTAAGAAGGAAACTAGATCTTGTTCATACATCAGCCGCACCAGTCTATAAGCCGCCGTTGCAGTGGTGCTGTCTGCGCCGTAGAAAGGTCAGTGGTGCTTAAAAACGCATTAGGAACACTTCTAAACTACTTTTGAAAACAGGGTGGAGCATCCAGGCTAACTCATGAAACAAACTCTGCAATGTTGTAACTTGAGTCATGAACTCCTTGAACAGCTTTTATTGACATGAAAGTGCTCAAAATGCGCTCTATTCGCCCAGCAGAGCGTTGGACATGTGGGTGAAACCAGAGCATTTTGAGGTCATTAAAACGCCTGATTTCATCGGCTTTAGCCAGTAAAAATCCATATATTAGCTGTGTGGTTGTATAAGCCACAGGGTTCAGACTGCAAGAAAAAAGTAGCAGCTTATGGCCCGGAAATTACGGTAAATAACATTGATTCTGGGGATAAGTACGTTTTTAATGCAGTCATTATTATTATTATTGTTGAATATGCATTTTAAGATCAATACAAAATATGTCACAACTCATGGGGGTCAGACCAAGATTAGGAAATACCATAATACAGCTAATATTTTTTTCCATTAAAGGTAAACACGAGTGCTTATAGAAGTCAGTGGAGATACAAAGTGTTCAAGAAGTTCACTCTATTGTACATTGCTTCATACAATGATGTTGAAGTCAACTTCCTAAACCTCTTGTTGAGAAACACTTTATGACAACTACAGCGCCCTAAATCCTCCGTCACAAAACCCATCAAGAACTTCCGATGTACGAGGCAACCGGGACCGTGTAAACTACGCCACTCTTGAGAAAAGACTTTAATTACCGAACCAAATCCCCAGGAAAACAGCATGCTTCTATTTGTTTCAGGCAGCAGCAGAAGAGGATTAGCATCTGGTCTGACAAACCTGGGCCAAGTGTGTAGGATATGAGAAGGCAAGCATCAATTCATCAGGCGGAAAATTGCAGGACTAACTACGGGTGGAAATTATAGTGTGTTTGAGGGCTGCTGTGCAAGTCGGGAACTGCTTAAAAACCTTCTAAAGAAGCAGAATCTGAACATAAAATAGGGAGCTTAGACTCGGATGAAAACCACTGGAGTTCGCGGACGTACTAACCTGGCAACACACTCCACTAACTCACTCCCAAAGCACCCCTCACGGGTATAATCGAACCCCTAAGTCAATAGTTCCACTCGGCTGCCATCCTCAAACTAACCAAAGCAGATGCCATTTTAAATATTAATCCGTCCTGAGAAATTAAATCTCTTCAATCAATGCTTGCAGCTAATACAATATTAAATCGGTCTGTACAAGAGAGAGACAAGGCGACAAGTTACACTTAGTTTCTGACATCTGGGCGTCATTATTTTTGAATTGTGTGTTGTTAAATGGAAAGAACCATCAAACCAGAAGACGTTCCGTGAAAATGTCAGGAGTGGTGAACTCAAAATGAGGTCTCGCTTCCGGAAGTTGCGAGTGAAGACTTGCATTCATCACAACAGTTTCTTTGTGTTTCGGTCGGTCAGCCGTTCCACTATGGATCAGAAGTACAAATAAAGGGACGACATGAATGAGTGAAGAGGAGGCTATCAGGTCCGGCACCTCCCGTGATGCAGCGAGTCGCCGAAATGGAGCAAGAACGGGCTCCTGGGACGGAGACGCTGAGCTAAGAAAAGAGTTCCTCTGCTCTCATTTAAACAGGGACAGGTGCTGGAGGAGGAGGAGAGAGAAAGGCCGAGGCTCACAGATGGAAGGGGAGCGGGGAGGGGCACGCTGCGTGCTGTTTCATATCTTAGAGCAGACCTGGGCAAAGTGCGGCCCGGGGGCCAAATCTGGCCCTTTCACTGGATTTATGTGGCCCTCCTGGTGTCAGAGTAACACTATAAAACTGACATTGTTATTGACGTCGACATTTTTGTCTTGTGCATTGTTTTTTGTTCATTATGATTATTTCTCTTCATTGTTCATATTTTCCGTTGGCTATTTTAGGCGTATTTCTTGTCCCTTAAAATACATCACAATTGAAAGTAGATTTTGAAATGTATGAGACATATCGAGAATCTATAAATGGAATGTGGTTTAAACTAATAATCCATAATTTTCTTTCATTTTTAAAGTGTAATTTCATATATTTCAATTTCATATTTTTTTCTCTTTTATCTCTTACTCTCCATTCTTTGGGTTTGACTGCCCCGCTCAACGGGAACCTGACCCGTAGGAAATGTCATTGCTCTGTCTTAGAGGCAACTCTCGGCCCAACACAACGGAACTGCACTTCACAACGCCTTGGTGAGCAGTTATGACTTAGGTTTCGGTCAGAATGGGACGCTAAGAGTTATCCACATCACATTTTGCCTTCAGAGAAAGAGTGGAAGCAAAACTGTATACTATACAGTACCTAGTCGGATGTTACTATACAAGTAACATCCGACTTAGGACCTGCTTGACCAACGTCCACCCGCATCTGCTGACCACGGCCAGCAGATGCTTTTTTTAAATTCAATGTCTGGCAGTTACGGCTGTAAACAGGTTGGTATATGATAGTATTCAATAGAAAAAGTTGCTTAAAAATGAAACACGTTGACATAGTGTATCCTACGATGTAAGATAGTGTACCTGTTCAGTAGCACCTATAACCCTCGCGTCGGCTATTTTGAATGGCATTCAACTTGCGTCCAATCTGACTTACGACCGCTTGGTCGGAACTGATCCCGGTCCTTTTCCTAGTAAAACAAAACATTAGTGAAGTCTTCATTTGGACTTCTATGAACAAACCTTTGACTCCAGCTACACCTTATTACGATCCGTTTTCATCCAATGCATATTATTTCCCCGGGGGCCAGCGTTTGTGCTGAGTCATGCATGCATGTTATTAAATGGTGGCAATGAGCAACATGTCTATAGCCACTGCGAGGCCAGGGAGATATTTGATTTCCTCCAACGGGGAGGCTGACCTGAGGGTTTATTTAAATGTTAGCCAGAGGACAGAGCCATGGTTGCGCACTCAGAATCAGGTTAGGTCACAGTTGGAAGTATAAATTACCCCGCTAATTTAAGTTACCCAGCAGTGACACAGCAACTCTGAGCCAAGAATGACTTGCCTGAGGACACGGGGGTAGATTTATGATGGGGAAAAATGTTGGATAACTCACCCTGTCTGGAGACGTTTTGAGTCACATTGTGCACTCCAAAGAAGAATAAATTTACGAGATACTAAATTATAATATTTCATGCTCACTGCCTTATTATTTTATTCTATGCCCAAAATAGTACAGTAAACTCTGGACTATAGAGCGCACCAGAATAATAGCCACATCCACTCCATTTAAGAAGGAAAATAGATCTTGTTCATACATAAGCAGCACTGGTCTATCAGTTGCGGGTGCAATGGTGCTGTCTGCGCCGTAGAAAGGTGCTTAAAAATGCACGAGGATCAATTCTAAACAGGGTCCAGCATTGAGACTGACTCATGAAACAAACTCAGCAATGTTATGAACTCGAATCATGAACTCGTCGCATATTTTATTGACATTAAAGCGCTCAAAAGGCACTTTTTTCGCCCGTGTGCCCGAAGTTCCGACACCACAGCCGGTCTCAGCTGCTGCTTCTCGTCTCAGGCCCTCCAGCAGATTGGCTCTGTGGGCGAAGCTTCGGACACGTGGGTGAAAACAGCGCATTTTGAGGGCTTTAAGGTCAATAAAATGAGACCATTTTGATGCGACTAGGCTCAATATTTTCACATCATGAAGCTCTTCAGCCGCAGGGTTCAGAGTGCAAGAAAAAAGTACCGGCTCATAGTCCAAAAAGTACGGTAATTTTCCAGATGCGAGTACAACAAATACCACCTGGTTGGAAGTAATTAAAATGATTATGAAAGTACAGTTGGACTCTTCTATGTTCCTAAGATTATCTTGCTGAGTAACAGGTGTGAAAGACGATCGGAGGGGAAGATGTGTTGAAACCTGCAAATTGCTGTGAGGCACCAAAGATGCGCTTCTTACCCAACAGCTTTTGCAGCTTATTATTTCACACAAACACAGCTGCGCAAAGTCGATACTGGTGGATGGTCTTATTACGGTCACCACAAAGCCACATGTGTCACTGAGGTGATGGCAGCTCCGCTAACCAGAGGGGGGCTTGAGATGGGATGCAGAGGGGAGTGTTCGCAGAGAGACACGCGATGATTAGCCCAACTCGAGGTGCATATGTGGGACGAAGTGTGTGGGCGCAGTGGGCTGCAGTGGGGGCGGGGGGCGGCGGTCTCTTAAGCTCAGATATACACAAGTGGATTAAGAGAGCACTTCTACTGTATAAACACACAGAACTGAGCGGACAGAAACGTCTCGCACCATATAAGGATGAGAGAGACACTGCCAGACACGTACACCACGATCCAAACTGGAGCTTGTGTTGACGGTGGAAGCAGCTGGAGGGGGCATAATTCTCCCGAAGATAATTTCATCCTCTGAAATATTGCTGTGAGAAAGACACAAAAACGATAAATAACAGGGGCGAGGGGGGGTGGGAAAGAGTGCAGCTGTGACTCTTTAGGTGTGTAGGTGGGACCATTTGCAGCTCCACTGACTGAGCCTTGTAATAAAAGGAGTTAAACAGGCGAAACTAGAGCTCCGGCTCACACACAAGCACTGCAAACTGAGCATGCGCACATGAACCGACAGCTTTCGGATGCATCATAAATGTAACCTGAAGATTGGAGCTGAAATTGTTGTAACTCCATCACCATCAATCCTAGCACTCATATCAAACTCTGCCTGATCATTTTCTGAATGACTCTGCATTGGTTATTGAAACTTATACTACGACAGAAGCACATTACATAAGCAGCCATCTTTAACATCAACACTACTATTACCATTATTACATCATCATTACAAGCGCTGTTAGCACAGCGGGGAAGATACAGCCCCGGAGTGTAGAGGTCCCATGCCTTTGGACACTCCGTTTTTCTCCCATAAACAGATATTGGGTGATGCTAAATTGTCCGTGTGTGTGTGTGCGTTTGTGTGTAAGAGAGTGGTTTTTCATGACTAACATTTTTTGACTGCATTGTTAATTCTATCCAGCATCTATAAGTGTTTTTCGTAAGAGTTACAGAATTAGAATGCATATTTTCATGTCAACTTTTTTTTTAAAAAGTGATTTTACTATTGCTTGAATTCATTTTGTGCTCAACTTTTACAGCCAGTATCTTGCGTGTCTATTTTCCAATATTAATATTTCCCTCCAAAATACACCGCTTTTCTTTGTTGGGAAATAACAGCTGGAAAATTAAATAAATAGAGGCCATTTTATTGGGCGATTTTGCACACTTCTTTGTCGTGATGTAGACCAGATCATGGGCTTGTTTCTGTGAAAGACTATGACCAATAAGAATATGACCAGATGGTAGATATATAGCACTTTTCAATCAACTGATGTTTTAAAAATACGAGCTTTGTTGTTGTCTCCAGCTCGTCGTCTAAACACACTCATCCATGGACACCGTTATCTCCAGTTAAGCAGGAAACTGATGTCTCCGTCTTTCCCCTGGAAATGGTCGAGGGCAGGAGTTTACAACCCGCCGCCGCTGTGGGAGCAGGAAACTCGAATATTCTGTGAGCAGGTGGCTGGAAAATAAAACATCAATCCCTCCCCAGGGTCTGGCTGCGGAATGCAGCACGGATTTGGTTGTGACTTACATGAATTGTGCCAGCCAGCGAGAGAAACACATCAGAACCTCTTTTCTATTTTTGATCCAGTCATTACTGAGCGAGTAAAGAGGCGAGAGGATGAGTCATTTGAATAAAGAATTTTCCCACAGATGAACTTCCCTATCGAACCTGAGCTCCGGTGTTTATGAACTACAGTGTTTCTCTCTATGGCACCAGGAATGTGTAGGTCATGCAGGGAACTTGGGAGAGTTGGACAAAGAATATAGACTGGGAAGAAGAGGAAGATGAGGGTCATGGATGCAGTAAGTGAGGAGGATGGTCTACTAGATTAGCTGCTCAGCTAGAGCTGGACGGAGTTGTATATCTTTTGAAACTTCTTCTAACAAGTTCAGCTGGGGATTTGGGACCTGCCCCCGTACTCGATGTAAAGTACAGTCTGACATGAAGAAAGTCTTGTTAACTTTTGTAAAAATCTACGGCAATGCAACACCGAGAACCAGACAGAAAGACGGTGAAAAAGGGGTTGAGGCTCTGAATAAAACATGTCAGGGCTTTCATGTCGCTCCCCGATGTCTGGGCTGATGGAAATCCGAAATGCATCTCAGCGGCAACAAAGACCTTGTCAAATCAACATCGACTTCGACGCAGATCAAGCAGGGAAAAAAGAAATTGCTCAGAGAGAAATCTCTTCAAACAGGAGCAGATTTCCCCCCAGGCTGGTGACCACAAACACGCGCTGATCACCCTGGACACTATTGTGAGAGGAACAGGTGCTCGCAGAACCTACACATTACATGACACTTGAGAAACTAGATGACTGCTCTCAGCGTCACACTTGCATGGACAAGCATGTTCATCGAAAACACCAGAACGCGACTTAATAACTTCATCTCCAAGTCGACACCACAATCCACAAATGTTTGATGACTTCGGTGATGCAACGGAGACACAAAGCAGGATAGAAAAAAAGCAGGAAGAATGTCTGAGGAGAGATAGTTGCCAGTCACTTACCCAAATCTTTGGATCCTTGACTCTCACTGGCAAGTTCACCCATTCGGACCAGAGCGTCGAAGTAGCCTTTGGCAGCAAACGTTACATCTGTGAAAAGAAAGAAAAAGTATTATAAAAACAGCAGTTTTCAGTAGGTTATTTATGTATTCTGATGAAATACATTTCCAAATTTATTGATTTGGCTCAGTGAGTTCCAGCAGTTTGTTGCCTTTCGGATTTCAACTTTTTGAAGATGATGTCATCCAATTCATTCCAAGGCCTCCAACTATCTCTGGACTTGTTTGAAGTGGAAGGAAAACTAGTCCTAGGATTGAACATATTTTCTAGGTAGAGGAGGAAGGGGAGAGGAGGGAACCAAAACTAAGAAATACAAATTTAAATTAATGTATTGTTTCTGACAATAGACCCAATGTCATCTCCTGTTTGTCTTTAAGCTAAGAACAGGATGCAACTCAGGATATTTACCGAGCTCCTCTTGAAAACGGTGGACACATGACAAAGTGTTGACGCATTGAGTGTCTGTGAGAGAGAAGTTACTACTTTAAGCTGCAACAACAGCATCATTTCTCATTGGATAAAATCATTTCCCCTCCTCTGGTGTCCCGCTGCTCCTCATCAGATGCAAATAAAATGGTGAATTGCGATTCCTAATCATCATCAAATACAACAATGCGCACGTTGCTAGGCAATTACGCCACATCATCTTGTTGGCACCGTGCACGCTTGATTGCAGAGAGGGCATAATTTCCCAGCCCATAATTTGCGCTGGTTTCAAAGCTGCACGCGTTTCCCCCCCCCCAAAAAAAGAACATCTCTGAACTATAAAATGTAACATCGACATGATCATTTAAAGGGTATTGTTTTTCCAAATCTGCTGTTTCACTCGATGGACTGAGGTGGGTGATATTGCTGAGCAAAATTGTGCAATATTTTATTGTAAAAAGGACATTTATACTGAACGCGTTTCATCTTTCTTTCAGTCACAAGTTCAGCTGAGGATTTCCAGTCAAGCCACTTTCTGTATGCAACGTTCCAGTCCTCCATGAATGAATAAGAGGCACAGCGAAAGAGATGGAATCTTAACATCCTGAAGGAGTCTTTTGAGAAGCGTGTTATAAATGTGCTTTCTCCTGAAGCGACCGTCTCTCAGCTGATTCGACGCAGATATTTTCATTGCGACCAGGTGAGGTGATACAGTGGAAAGGAAATATACTGCACGCAGGCCTTATGAAATTTGAATGAAGGTCGACTGAGAATGTGTGAAAGGGAAACAAAGGTGTTCAGGAGAGCAGGTGGTATTTCAGGAGTCGGTTATTCACCCTATATAGATCGAGTGTGGACAGCAGTGTTAAGTATTAAACCAGCGAGAAATACATATTCATTACATCGCAATAGTACCTGACTATTAAAGAGTGAAATCTGGATTGATAATCCCAGAAGCAGGTGACACATGACAGCAAAAAAAGCATATTGAAGAAGAAGACTTCGATTTTAACAGTAGTGACAACAACAACTTTCTTATTAATATTTGAGGTAGTTTTTAATCATAAATAAGTACATTTTGGCTGCACATTGCAATCTATAGCATTTCCATGTTTCCAGATTCTCCAGATCCAAGTTAAATGAAGAAAAAAAGGGTTTGAACACTGCATATATCAAGATTTCATTTTGAGTTTTGTAAATGTATTATGTTTAAGCAATTTCAAATCCCATCTTAAATAAGAAGGTTAAAACTGCACATTTTATTTACATGAAATGAGACACATTGCATTCCTCAAATCACAAGTACCAACTCTCTTTCTCTCTGCCTGAGACAGTTGAATCCTTTGTTAACATATTTGACTGCTGACTTCATGTTTACAGTTCTCCTAAACATCCTACAGGAGTCTTGAAAGTCAATTCTTGGAAAGGTTTCCAGCCAACACTTCAAAGCAGTGAGTTGAAGTTACCTTGTTGCCTTTACAAAATGTGTAGTATAAAGGAGAGTGAGGCAAACGTGAGGCCTGTGAGCCAGAATTGAACGAGCAATATCCACAGCCTGTGACAAAAATTCATTCAGTCTATTATTAACAAGCTGTTAGAAGGAAACTCACAGCCCAGTACACTATTCCCATAATGCACTGCAACCGTTTAAGTTCCTACACAAGCTAAAATCATACTTCAGAACACTATCTTTTCAGTTACTCCTTTGATACATGAAACTCGATTTATTCAGAACTTTTTTTTTTTTTCAGAACCGTTTATTTTAACATTCAGTTTTCAGATCTCACAAATGCTGACGCTTTCAAATATTTTTCTGCATGTAAAATATGATCAAAATGATCAAAGGGCTACTCATATTCATGGGCTCCAATTTCAAGTGCACTACATGACACAATGTGATGTCACAACCAAAACTCATGAAGGGCGCTACATGATACTGAGCAGGAAGGCAGACAATATAGTTAAAAAAAAAAAGGTTAAAATGAGATTATTCCTTTAAGACATTAAATGAATGGCATTCATATTTATTGTCCCGCATCTAATCCACATATCAAAACAAGTGTATCATTATATTTTGACATCAACAACTCTCTCTTTAAAAGCCTAAATGGCTCATTGCATTGAAAGCTTTTTGTGTTGAAACTTCACTTTTTCAGCTGAGCTTTTCTTTCAAGCTTTGTTGCACAAAGGAAATGGCAGTGACCAGCGCATATCAAACGACTGATAACCAGCACAGCCTTTTCATTTCTTTCCTTTGCTTTCTGCAAGTCTGGAACACAGAATTGAGGTGTTCAAGGTCGCCACAGGGCACAGACAAGGGCACCTGATGCTAGCGGGACACAGAAAAGGCTAGCTTACTATCATTCATTAAAAGGTATTTGTGGAACTGAGCATCAATTCAAAGAGAACTTCAAGGTCCACTAAGCAACTGTTCTTCTGAACTGGTTCACCTCTGCGTGTCAGCAGCCACAGAAGCCCAGCCTTGCTCACAGACTGATACATTCTCACTGAGGAGACAGTCATGTATGTCAACTGATGATTCAATCTGTTGCAGCACACGTTTAGATGAGGCTGTGATTTCCGCCCCGGCTGCCATACATCCTCCCAATCAGGCCAAACCAAACAAAAGCAGGCAGCGGTGTCTGAAGGGGAGTTCAGCGGGCCAACAGCTGTGACAGCGAAAACCTGTTTCTGCAGATAGATGCTCTCTCAGGATGACATTTTCCACGCTGACCTGCCTGTGTCAGTCCAATTCAAGGGGAGAAATGCAGCACTGTGAGGCCGTCTGTCAGACGCTAAAGGTGAGAAGATGATTTATGGCGGTTGTGACACAGTTTTTGTACTTCACAGGAGAACTCACATGGGAAAAACTTCGCATTACAGTTAGGTCACCGGTCTGTCACACCAAAGAACATCATTCCACGACAGAGAAAACAAATCCTGACATGGTATTTGAGTTTGTTGTGATAGTCATTACTTTATATGCCATGGGAATCAAATCGCTACTGCGTCCGTAGCAAATGTCTTATCTCTATCCTATGGCAGCTGTGCGATCCTTCTTCTAGTTACTGTCCCAGCAACTCCATGCTTTTGTAGCTTTCTAGTAGCCACTGCCACTTTTATTGCTCTGTCGTTTTTTTTTTTTTTCTCTACCTTCATTGTTTATTTTTTTTATTTGTTGCTCTGTCCCTCATCCAAGTTAGCCTTGTTTATGGACTGTTTTGCACCCCACCTCAGACACTGGAGCTCTCGCTACTGCTGCTGGAACACGACGTCAGTTCCTCCAGTTTGCTATTGTAAACAATTTCATTCATAATGTTAATTTCCGCACTTGAGTCTCCACTATCATGTGAGGAATCACAGAAACTGTCGCAGGGAACTTTCGCTATCCGTCGCCAAGATCTCACTTTGGCTACAAAGACTAGTCCGCCATTGAATCAGTTGCTGAGGGGTTCACGAGTCGACTAGTCATCGCTCTCTCCTCGGTAAGCTGAGGCAACGCAGGCTTTTAGCTAGGAGGGCGTCTACAAAACATGAAAAAATGGACGCCCAATTCTCAACCGTAGCTTGGCCGCCAGATTACCCTGGAATAGGGTGGTATCTGGCACGTGGCGGGCGTCTATTTTTTCATGTTTTGCAGACTCCCTCCTAGCTAAAAGCCAGAGGCAACGCGACCCGAAATGCAGCAAGTATGGGCAGGCTTTTAGCTAAGGTTTTGAGACAGGCCGTCCTAATGTCCGTCGATGCACGTCGCAACTTGCAAGAACAAATATGATGCCAAAGGCACAGGTCCAGAGACTCAGCCAATTTCCATCTAATTCAGTGAAATGACTGAGCAGTACCACCCTTTCCATGGAAACCAGAATGTGGACACTACGATAAGGGCAATAATTATCGGCAATTTAGGGCGTCGTGCTGAAAAAACAATGCGTCCAATTTGTTAGGTTTTTCAGTTAAGAGCGTCCCTGGATGCCCAGATGCCCCTCTAGCTAAAGGCTTGGGACCATTTCACCAAGGATACACCAAAGCACACATAGCGCTCACAACACATTTTGACCAAACAAAACTTAAATACAAAACTTTAACTTAACATTTAACAGTACAAGGGTCAACAAAAAAAATACATAATACAGTAGTTATACTCGACCTTTGTCAAGCTTGTTGACATATTCACTCACTGTGGGGGCGCCTGCAACTCTCCACCAACCTTCTACCGAAGCTCAAATCTACATTGCTTCTCGGTTTCTGTGCATTTAAGTAGCCACTGTGTGAATTGAGAAATGGAGGTCAGAGTGAGAATAAATCCCCTTGAAACCTCAATAAAGTGTGAGCTTAAAGATATTATATGAGTCATTACATTTTAATCGAATTTGCGACCCATGAACGTGGTCACTTAGTTTGAAGGAAAGGAAAAGGAGAGCTGCAAGCTTTGAAAAATAAAGCCAACAGAATTAAAATTTATAGCATATAGTCAATAGCCTTTGCAGGCACTGATTCTTGTATCATGGCGATCACCGATTTCTGCATTAACTTTACAACTTTTCTACTTTCAAAGAACAACAAGTTTACAATTTGATTTCTTTCAAATGACTAAAACTGTCTGAAGATCAGTCTGTGTGTCAGTCAATGTACTATTGTTTAAACCTCCTTAAATCTGATAGGTCCACCTGATCAGACAGAAAACACCTGACCAGTCAGACTGTGAAGGAACAATCCTCCTGAATAGTCACTCTGCCATTAAATCAAATACAGGTGGATCACAGTCTCGGCTTTAACACCTCAGTCAGCGGCTTTTGAACTTGCAGTGTCAGCACAACCTGGTGAAGCAGAACCTCCCACTGAGCTGCAGAGTTACTGTATCGAGTGGATCAGATGCGTTGAAGAACGTATCAAGACTCATGGCTTCTCATCGTAGAATGAACAGCGACGAACAGATGTTCCTTTATGTCACTTAAAACTCACATTGAGCGCTTCTTTCCCGTGTGTTGTGATGCTAATCCTACTTATAGCTGAGTTAGATGGTGCTAAGGGGACACCTCTGAGGGGTGGCAGCAGGCGGACACTCGTGTGCGTCTTCATCTTGGATGAGTGACGTAGTCTTCTGTACGAGTGCTCCCATCGACAACATTATGATGTGTGAGAGTTTGTAAGAGTAGATAATCTGGTTTATGAGGACACTTTATTTCTCTCTTGAGGAGTGTGGTGAGGGGCTGACAGATGGAGCAGATTACCAGATCTCAGACTGTAAACTGGACAAGAGTTCATCTCCGTTTAAGAGACGGCGGTGTGCAGCGAGGGACGCAGGGAAATCATTGTGGATACCGGCAGCACATCTGTGTTCTTTTGGGAAGGAGGGGAAACTGAGTCATCTTACCAAACACTGTGAGATCTAAAGTGTCACACAGCTGGGAACTCAGAAGCTGGCATTCCTGGTGATGTGTCTCAGCAGCCACTGCACCATATGGGTGCAAAGGTGTCCTCTGTCCCCTAAAACCAGAGCCTCTTAGTCCCTTGGGCCGAGCCAATCCAGCAAAGTGGGTCTTTAATGGCTCAGTGAGTCTCATCCAGTCTGTCTCCTACCCACACCAATTCCAGGATTAGACACTGTGTGTCAGGGGAGAGGAGCATGGGGAGGAGGGGGATTACCAGAACAGAGGGGGTTCATCCATGTGTTAGGGTGGAGGGTTGTTTTCGAGCGCGAGGAAGGCGAATACACCTGCGCGCTTTTACTGGGCAACCTGTTTTCATCTCTCAGTTCGAATGGAGGAACCATTTCACTGTGTTGTAGAACAATGGGAGACACTGGAGAGACTAGTTTTGACCAACAAGGAAGCCAACAAGTGACAAGTATTGCAAGAATTACAATTACACACTTGCCTGAGTCGGCCAATCGGAGTGTTGGCTAGTGCTGGCTATACTAACAGCAGAACAACATCCTGCCAGCAGAAGGCCTTCTGCCTAGAAACAAGCTGTTTCCAACTTGCCTGGTCTAGAATATGGCAGTAAAACCAGAAATTTGTAAGTAGAAGTTCTCAAGTTTTTTTGTTTTTTTTTGGCAATTAATTGGGAAAACATTAAAGGAAATAACTGAAAAAAACAACCCATAATGGTAGGCTAAATAAGAAATAAGAAGTAAGCATAAGAAGTAAAGAAAAAAATTGAAAAAAACATTAATACTTCATTGATATATTTTTATACACTTTATTGAAAATGTATGTAAAAATAATATTCAATTATGAATAAAGTGCACTATTTTTCAGTGTGCCATGTTTATTTTTATTTGTACAATGTACAATATACAAATGACTATTATTATAAAATAATAGTCATTAGTATTTTATTTATAAAAAATACAAATAATTGTATTTTTTATAATTATTATTATAAAAAATACAAATGATTGTGTATATATATATATACATATATACAGTAAAAATCAGTTACTGTTTATATATCTATCTATATATATATATATATATATATATATATATATATATATATATATATATATATATATATATATATATTTATATCATTAATAAAAAATAAAAACAAAAATTCAAGCATACCATAAGAAAAAAATCTCATAAATAGCTGACAAAAATGTATGTCTCACAGCAGGATCACTGCACCACTCTGCAGTCAGTCAGCGATGGATGACATATCAGCCACAGCCACCGACTTCCCATTATCAGGCAAGTTATCATCGAAAAACAAGGCACGTGACAGAAAATAATGAGCTCATCATGACACATAATGACTACTGTGAGCTGATCCTATTAGGTGGCGTGAGCTCAAGCACAATTGGAAGACAGACAAATGCGACAAATTTAAGCTGTGTCAGTTATTTTTTTCTGCCCGCTAATATGATGATGTATTTAAGAGGAAAACAGTGGGTCGACGCATTGAGCGACTCAAAGAGTTGCTTGGCTGTAAGCCCCAGCGAGGTAAAAATAAATTAGAGGAGGGGAAAAAAAAAAGACAAAAAAAGAACTTACTGGCAAGAGCTTTCTCATAGTTCTTCCCCATGGCAACAAAGTTCCGTAAGCAGGGATTGAACTGCTCCATGATGGTCTGAAAGAAGAAGAAAATCATTGGTGGGAGGCTCACTTAGCAACAAAAGAGAGGTCAAGGGCGCGGAAGAAAGGCTTCTACCTCTATTCATTCCAACATTTTTTATTACACAAACAGCCTTCTGCGTGTGGCACAAACGCTCTTGCACAACATCAACAGCCTTGTGATTGAAACTGCATTAAGTTGGATGCGTGTGGGCAGCGCACAGAGAGCTACACCACATTCTTTTCAAGTCTCAAGGTTGAAATGTGTCATTAAAAGTGTGGAAATGAAAATGGATGAGAGCATCAATATTCATTTGCAGAGAGAGAAAAAAAACGGCATGCTGGTTAGTTGACAGACTTCAGAGGGAATTGGAACTAATCGGCATTAAAGCATCTCGTGTGGCAGCGTTGAGAAACCGACCGAACAACATAGCGAGTTGGCGGTGATGAACTTGAAGGTGAAAAAATTCAGAGTGAATTCAGAGGCTTTTCATGCGCACAGAAACTCTGAATTCTCTTCCGTCTAAAGCATGAACAGCCCCATTCTGTGATGTTCTCCACTAGTCCTCCTTTATAAACACATCCTAGGACGAGCGCAATATTCCAGCTCAACCTCATTCATCACAGAATTACAGTATGTCTGGACACACCCTGTATTTCAGTCCCAGTTGCGCACACAGAACCACAAATACACTACTTTTGTGTTTATGTTCTGACAGCGTAATGACCAGGGATCATGAGAGCTTCACTCTCCAATGTCAAACTCCATCAGTGAACCAGCTGAAACTAAAAATGTACTAAATCATTTTACTGCCAGGCAATGAAACAGCTGCGGTGCAGTGTTTCATTGTAGCATGAGGAACATTTCTTTTTACAGTCATGTTCAACAATATCATGGGGCCAAGTGAGGCCTTGACAAGACAAACACATGAACTTCATTCACAGGCAGCTTCGGGAAGGAAGACTATAGGGCTGCTCACGTGTTAACTAAAAATTATTCACAATGCTTATTTAAAAAAAAATCTAAATAAAAAATACAGTCGTGAAAAAAACATGAATTATTGAAAAAAAACAGATCATGATTAATTTCAATTTAAGTTAAATCTGTTCTAGGGCAATATAGTATTGAATAATTGCAAATTCAAAAAGCGTCAACATGGGGTGAACGAATACATCTATTAATAACTAAACTGGTACCTCAATGGAATTTGTTTTATCGGCCGATCTGTCTCACGCGTGGTCTTTAATCTTAAATAATCTTACTGAAATTAAATTATTCACCTCACAGAGATAAAGGTTTTTACACATACAGTCACAATGACATTATGTTATCAAGCAGCAGGGCTGCACATGGAAATCACAATAAAAAATTAAAAAATAAAAATATGCACAGCTCATTTTGGGATGCACAGTCCATGACATCCATTCTTTCATCACAGACTGTTTCATGGGAAGAGTTTTTTTTAAGAAATTTTGATGAAAAATCTGTGTAATTTCCTCCTTTTGTGTCCAATTTCAACTTCAACTAGCCATACTACTATTGTACGTGGCATAAAGCCACGCAATAAACCAGTCAATAATGATTTATTTACTCGATTTTTTTATTCATTTTTCCCCAAATCTATGACAATTCCAGTTCCCTTTCAGAGAGATCACTAACACTGACATCAAATTTAGACGTATGACTGGGTCAGTCATGACTGTTAAACGGGTACCAGTGTCCCCAGTGAGAAACAAAAGTTTGGGGTATTTAAAATGCATGGAACTGTCGGTTTGCTCTCCTTCATGAACGTCAACATTCCCATGCTTCACCATCACACGAGACAACCTTCAATATTACTGCATGTTTTCATTCCATCGAGCAAGTCTTAGTCATCAACCATGTGACCACTTGGGATCCAAACTCGCATCTGAACACAAACAAACAAGCATGTGATCTCAGAGCGAAGATAAAAGGCAGCCCTTTTTCAGCTCGGTGTATTTCATTTCTGCAGCGAGAAAACAGCTGAGATGAATCCGAGGGGAACGTCGGTCCTGTGTGTAATCATCTTGGCTTATTAAATAATAAATGAGTCACGGTATGAAGAACCGGATCATTCAGGATATAATGGCAAACAGCGTTGTGTACTTTTCATCGAAATCAAACAGGTGGAAGGTGTTGCAGGACCTGCTGTGGTGCCAATTGACATGCACTGCAGAATAATGGGCTCAATTTCGCAAACACACTCTGCTTTTTTGTAAAGAATTTGTTTGAGACTTCAGTGCAACAGATGCCATTGCAGGTTGTTTGAGGACATCTTATTCAAACTACAGCGACAGAATTGAAAACTACTGAATGTGCTGCAGCGCTATGATTATAAAATGAAGCATATCACAATATGACGTTTCCGCAAACATAAAACAAGGCGGAGTTTCTATAGGACTGTAAATGCTTGAGCCAACATACACTTGTGTCTGTGTGACGGGATATTTTTGACTATAGGTGCGCGGTTTTCTTCATGTGGCAGCCATTTTTGTGTGACAGATTTTGGCCACACCCATTCATGCGACCACATCACCCCTGCCCTTTTAAACCTCCAGTGGCAGACAGCAGAACCAATTCTCCACTGACCTCCTCGAACCCTTCCTGAAGTCTCCACCCCTCAGATGCCAACCTCCTGACTGGTCACAGAACCAAGGGTGACTGCACTGGACTCACTCTTTAATATTTACCTCATACAAACTGCTTTTCTGTGCAACACCTTTGAGCACAAAAAAAGTCACATCGGGTTCAAGTATCAGAGGTTTTTGTTCACAAGTGATGGGAATACGGAGCGTGCGATCGACAGATGAATCGTCACAGTCAGTCCGCGGTGAAAAAAAAAGAGCTGAGCCAAAAGGGAAAGCAGCATTACTGAACACAGAGGAATGCTTTGGAATTAATTTAATATTATTAAATTAGTTGCGAAAGGCTTTGACTCGTCGCAGACTATTTCAGCTTTATGCTCTCAACAAGGCTCATACGATGCCTGGATAGTGCCTCAATGTTAAAATGTTCCAGGCAGCTGGGAGGAGTCCCCGGGTCGAAACCTAGGAGACATAAGAGAGATGATCCCTCTAGAGTGTGGAGTACTCTCCTAGATGGATCATCTCAGCACACCTTAATTCAGAAGCTGCCCCCACGACCCAACGTTGGCCAGAAGAAAGAAAGCGAATAAGAGCAGAGAACACATTTAAATGTAAAAAGGCATTGGCCAGTTTCTTTCACTCTCACAAAGGTGGTGGAGTCATTTTACTTTTCTTCATTAAAGATCAGTGTTAAAAGTAGTAGACCTCGAGATCAGACCAGAGCCTGAAAGCATGCTAATGCAGGCCTGAACATGGCCTTGGACTCTTTGCTTGAATGATAATGAGATCAGAAATGGCTTCCTCCACCCACCCATCTGCTCGGTAATAGTGGGAAAGGCTGCAGGTGGGAGTGAGGAGGGGGGTCGAAGACGGCAGCGGAGGAGTCGGAGAAGTACTTAAGGGCTAAAAACACAAGGGTGGTGGCGGGATATACATCTGCAGGCAGGCATTTAGTCGCCATGGAGCAAGAGATGATGGACAAGAGCTTTCATTAGTGCGACAGGGCCGCGAATTAACATACATATGTGGATTATTGGTATTCATGAGCGTGAGGAGGGAATGTCCCACAGTAAAGAGAAATTTGAATTTAAATAGATTTTCAGTTTCGGGATTCAGGGTGGACAATCCAAATTGAATTTGAACAGCCAAAGCCACAGTCTTAACAGCTGGTGATACTATACAAGACCTGTTGAGGGGTTGATCAAGAAGGGTGTGTTTTATATGAGAGATAAAACAAAAAGGGCAAAACTGGATTTCTAGACATGCAGTAGTTGACCTCTGTCATTTCCAATAATATATTTTCCTTTCAGCTTCTCCCTTCAGGGCTTGCTACAGCGGATCATCTTCCTCCATCTCACCCTGTCCTCTGCTTCCTCTTCTCTCCAACCTACAAACCTCATGTCCTCCTTCACCACCTCCATCAATCTCCTCTTTGTCCTTCCTCTCCACCTTCTGCCTGGCAGTTCCAACCTCAACATCTTCTTCTTCTCCTTCTCCTCCTTCTTCTCCTCCTCGTCCTCCTCCTTCTTCTCCTTCTCCTCCTCCTTCTTCTTCTCCTTCTTTCTCTTTTGGCTTCTCCCTTCAGGTGTCGCCACAGCGGATCATCTTCCTCCATCTCACCCTGTCCTCTGCTTCCTCTTCTCTCAAACCTCATGTCCTCCTTGACCACCTCCATCAATCTCCTCTTTGGCCTTCCTCTCCACCTTCTGCCTGGCAGTTCCAACCTCAACATCTTCTTCTTCTTCTCCTCCGCCTCCTCCTTCTTCTCCTCCTCCTCCTTCTTCTTGGCCACAGCGGATCATCTTCCTCCATCTCACCCTCTCCTCTGCTTCCTCTTCTCTCAAACCTCCAAACCTCATGTCCTCCTTCACCACCTCCATCAATCTCCTCTTTGGCCTTCCTCTCCACCTTCTGCCTGTCAGTTCCAACCTCAACATCTTCTTCTTCTCCTCCTCCTTCTTCTTGGCCACAGCGGATCATCTTCCACCATCTCACCCTGTCCTCTGCTTCCTCTTCTCTCAAACCTACAAACCTCATGTCCTCCTTCACCAATTACAATAATATATAATATTAATATACAATTTAATTTTATTGTTGTTTTTTATCAAAATGCTTCATTCTATTTTTAAGATTTCTTCTTACATTTTCTTTGTACTTTATGAATAAAATGTTTTAATATTTATTATTATTTAAGCTTTATAATGCTATTATCTTTTCTGTTAAAATTCCATGCATATATGCGTGAAATATCAATGTCATAAATCCTCATTAAATGTACCCAGTAATTTCCCACTTTGAGAGGAATAAAGTCAATTTTCCAAAATTGATCTCAACATTACTTTTGTGTTCCTTGTACTGAACTTGTGATAACTTAAAAAAAGACATACTAAATAATAAAAGTAAATAAATAATATGTAATTCATCACACAGTTTCTTCAAGTAAAAAAATGTTTGGTTTGAAACAGCAATTCACTCATGAATAAATGTGCAAAGAATAAGAAGCAGACCTACTCAACAGTTGCAGTACTGGGTGTGGCCTGTTATTTCAGAGGGTCATAATATTGGGGGGGAAACCCAGGATGCAAAGAACAGGCAAATGCAAGAAGAATGAAGCCTCATTTTCTAAAACAACTGGATAAGAAAAAGAGAATAACTGGCCTCATTATATGCAGAAGCAGAGTGATACTGTCACTCCGACCACGATACGACTCATTAGTGTGTGACACTTGACTGTGGACAGTGTGTTAAAATTCAGCACTGATGTCTGACAGCGCCATCGCTCCCACCCCCCCCGTGCTCCTCCAGGGCTTCCTCCAATTAGCTGCTCCCCAGTCCGCGACTCAGGAACCGCCAGGGGACAACCCGACAACCGGAGCACTGCAGCGGCAGCAGTACCGACACCGGCCGTCAAGACAAGAACACTTCATCATCATCCTCTTTGTGAGTCCACACACAGGCAAAATGCCATCCTTGTCAAGCTGAAGCAACCCCAATCGCTCATGCTCCGAATCGTACGCCTCTCATCCTCAAGTCCGACTGGCTTTGTCCTTCATCTCGCCGTCTGCATTTTGCTTTTTTTTTTTTTTGTTTTTTTTTTAAATGAGGGCCAAGATTTAGCGGTTGGTATTTAGAGTGCGTGCGTGTTTATCCCGTCAGGAGTCGGAGTTCAAGTGACTTGAGAGCAGTTCGGCCCACCTACTGAATAAATAGCAGTGAGTCAGACAGAAGTGTGCTCATTACACTTTACTTTGCATCTGAAGCCAGGTGCTGCGTGAAGAACTGACTTTTCCAATAAACGTTACCCTCCATTACGAACTAGCCGAGTGCATTTGAGAGAACACAGTTCCAATAAATACATGGATATTGATTCATTGACGCTAAAATGTTCAGTTCATCTTCCTCCTTTCATTTCAGACATTACAGCACCACGTGTTTTCAAATATAAAGCAACACACGACCAGCATGGTGGCGCTATCATTGTCAGATCTGTGCAGTAGACACTCCTTTCCCAGCCACGTGAGACCAGCGTGATGCAAGTTGCTTCCAAATAGCTTAAATTCTCAAGTGACTTGACAGAGTAACAATGCGAGTGTGTGTGGGCAAACACACAAACTGGTGTTGCACAACAAGCGCTGCAGGTTTTCAACTCAACTAAGCAACAATAAATAATAAGTCATGAGTGTGTTTCAGCGGTTGGCATAACACAAAACAGCAGTGCAACAGTTGAGTCAACGCTCATAAATGAATTATTAGCGCTGGTGAAAAAAACAAAACACCTCACTCCTCCATGGTTTAGAATGAAAACCACAATATCACACGCCCTACAACACCTCACCATCACTGACAAAATGGTTACGCATTAGATTTGGGAACATATCTAAACATATTAGTCTGTAAATACCACGGCTATACGTTGTGAAAAGCCAGCTGATATTTTTGATTCTGAACACCATGATAATTACTGAGTATTAACAGTAAATAAGCAAGTAATTACTGTATGTGCTCTCCGTTCTAGAGAGTTAATGGTCATAGCTTTATGGGTACATTCGACTAGTTAAAAATACATTCACTTTAGTTTCACGGGGAGAGAGAAAGGCTTCCTGTGAGAGATCGTGTTTCAAACTCGAGGCCAGAGGGCCACGGGCAGGCCATTTAATGACTGACTATAGATGGCCGCCGATTCTCAGTAATGTCAGCGAGAATCAGGAAAAGCTTTATTGCCAATGTCAGTGGCAATAAAGTTGACGTTTCAATAGTTTTCGTTATAAAGGCTTCAACAACAGGTAGTTTCAAAAGAATCTTTAAAAAATATCTAATAATAAGCCAGATTGAATGAGACAAAAAAACACTTTACGTTAGATAGCATTGGAGGACCCCACTGCTCATAATGTACAGCAACATGGTTCAGTACTTCTGACTTCAAGTTACAGATCATATCGGCCGTCACACTGCTTCTCGATCAAACGCCCACTGGCTACTTGGGTTCACTGCCCCTCACTGACCACCAGAGGACATCATGTTGTGAATGTGATGATCACGGTGAAGAGTAAATGGGGTAAATGTGCCAGTTCAAAATAAGCCACATGAATTCTGTTGTCGCAGGACGGAGCTCTGAATGTCTGATTCTGACATCTAGCTTTAGCCACCATGCTAACTGGTTCCGACAGGGCATGACGCCAGTTCCTGCGGCTTGATATTAGTGTGCTTGGTTTGCCGTTAATAAGTGCACTAATATATAGATTTTTCATATTTGACTAGCAGCGGTTATAGTTGTTGTTCCGTATGTTTTCTTGCTTCTTGCTTTGTTGTTTCTGTAATGTCACTGTTGTAGTTTCAATAGTTATCGACAAGGCTTCAACAACTGGTACTTTGAAAACAATCTTTAAAAAGTAATGGAGAAAAAAGATTTTATTACCCACTTTGCCCAACCGTATTGCATCACCAGCTAACAGGCTAAGTACCTGACATCCTGGGTATCTACGGTCCTACCTTCACCAATAGTTGCTCGCATTGAAGCTACTGAAGCCACCTTGCTTTTACGTTACATGGCATTGGATGGTAGCTGCGTCACAGGAAAAGCTACATGATGCCAGTAGCTGAAATAAACAAACAGAAGATGAGCTATGACGCTTTAGAGTAAGGGCTTCTCTCCTCCACGGAGCTCCTCTAGGTGACAGTGAACGGAATGAAGCTGTGCATGGAGGAATAAAAGCTTTAATCTGAACATATCACAGCTGACAACAGACGGAGTCCTGAGACCAGCGTCCCACTGCGACTGGTTACTTGGAAATGAATGAATCGTGTGCATATTAAATGTAATGAGCTCATTTTTTCCACATTAAAATTCGGTCATAAATATCTGCAATAAATATGCTAATGGGGAAATTAGCACTCATTGTGTTATCAAATGCGCTTCATGCAAGGGGATTTGCTTCAGAGTGTGTACAAATATTTGCATGGAGACACGGCTGACAGTGAAGCTGACGGCCCAAGTGAGTCATGCGAGGAAGCGGGAATAAATGTCAGACAGGAGGTGGCCATTTGTTTTCTGGTCCTACACCGAAGCTCCTTCAGATAATTGGGTCGAGAAGCTCCACAAATCTTCGCAGAGGCATTAAAAACACCGACGCTGTCTGCTGCACCTCTTTATACCGAAGCAACCAAGAGAAAACGGCAGTTTTATTATTGACTATAGCAACAACTCATATATATTCCAGCCTCACTAATGCCAGAGATGCTTTTATTAGTTGATGATTCCATTAAAAAAAAAAAAGTATCTTCAAGAACAAACATCAGAAAAAGGTTTCCCCCACTTCCCTTTGACTCTGAAAGATGAAAGAGCTACACATCCCGGAGGAGACTGCTGTGGAAATGTTGGTTCTTAAGTGTAGCAGCATCTCATTGAAAAGGAAAGGGTGGCAGATCATAGACACTGTTTGGTCGAGTGACTGTGTGTGTGTGTGTGTGTGGTGCACAAGTCGGCGTTAACAGAGAGTTTTATAATAATGAGAGGTGGTGTTTTAAAGCGGTAGGCGGATTGCATAACAGAGAGCAAGTGCAGCATCATTACTGCACGCTCTCCTACTGAGAAGGCCAAAGGTAGCTGACACAGGGCTGGCCCGCTCGCTCAGCACACACAGAGTTACCGAAGAAAACACGCACATCACTCGAGTGAAATACTGGACGATCTGTTCCACAGACTGTTTTCTCAGTTTCCAATGACTAAAACACCTTGTACAACAAAGTCTCCAACGTGAGCTGTAGCACAGTATGATTGTTACAGAGTAGCAAGGCAGAACAAACACAAATACACAAGTGTTTATTCAGATAATTTGCTCAAATACGCCCATGACAATCGTGTCTCTACAACCTGAACAAACCATTAAATCCAACACTTGAACACAATAAATCAGCCTTCTATCTCAGCTCAGTGCTGTCAAATAGTCAGCAAAAAATACCTGCATTATCAGTTAAAAACAGATCACAAACAATTACCAATTGAAACTGGAGGTATTGGGAGTTTTCGATTAATGATTCACTCAATAAGAATGGCAAAAAAACAAAAAAATCTTGTCTATCATGATTGAATTATGACAAAAAAAGAATAATTAAAACACAAAAATATAATGTTCTGTTCCAATTTCAAATTATGAAGTTAAATCTTCAGTCAGTCAGTATTGGTTATGTATTTACTTAACAAAATAAAAAACAGCCCTTTAAATGCAATACACATAAGTCAACCAGGCAGTACTGACTGAGGAATCTCCCCCTCAAATACTTAACAGCATGTGCGAAACTTGAGGTTTGCGATCCACGTTTGGCTCCCCAAAGCCTTCTTTTGGGACCGCAAAGCTTGGAAGCCAATTTCAAAAGAAATTTCTCAGCCAATTTTAAGATGAATGCTGAGGTGACTACGTGGTGCCGGTTTGTATCGAAGCGTTTACAGAGCCATGAAGCAAGAACTTCCACTCTGAACCCCTTTTTCAAAAGTTGACCGATTCGCGTGGGTTTAAAATAACACAGCATCCGACACTTAAAGGTCTTGTACTCTATGTTTATTGACTATTAACCAGGAACCTCCAAAAATTGAAAAAAAGGAAGTGCCCAAATGAGAAAGAGTCATGTGTCTTAGGGGCGGAGTCAGAAGTGATGCAGGCTAATACATGTTTTGGGACAAGACAAGACAAGAAAGCAAAATTTGACCCCCAAAAACAGAAAGGCAGAGTAGCATTGCACTCTGTTGAGACTTATATGAGTTGTTAATGGAGCCAAACCAACCCCGAACTGGATTCCAACAGCAATAGTGCAGTGCCTATGCAGCTCTACTCGCAGTAGTAACATCACCACCGCTTCCCTCTGACCCCTTAAATGAAGGTAGAATGGAGGTGGAGAGGAAAATGAGCGAGAGCAGCGAGGTAGTTTCATTCGTCATCTCTTCCTACTGTTGCTAAATCTGACATCCCTGGTCTCTTGCACTACATTGTTACCCTAATTGTGGCGGCTAATTGGGAAGTGGGTCGAGGAGACACACACACACGCTTCAAGAAATATGGCCCTCAACTGCAGGTGAAAAAGCTTCAAGTCATGTTCAGCTGTGTACAAGCAGGAACACTATCTATATCAACTCAGACACTCCTGTGTATCATTTGTCATTGACAATAACAATAGAAATGGGCCTCAGCTGGAAGGTAATCCTCCCCCAAGACGAAGGTGCCGTCCATTCTCCAAGTGCCTACACAAAGACTGCATGAATTCATTATCAGCACCAAGGAACACATTAAAGAACACAATTAAAGTGAGGGCAGAAGAATGTCTGCTATAAAATGAAATCTATTGTGACAGTCATTTCTCTTGTGCGCGGTGACACTGGTGTAACATGGAGAACTGGCACGAAAAAGCAAAGAAAAACCGGTTATTAAATGGATTAAAATCACTTCTTCCAAGTGACGGAGGGAAACAAGGTCAGTGGATTTGAATGAAACCTCAGACCAAGTGAGTCGCCGCTCTCTCTCTCTCTCTCACAACACCGACGCCATAAACACACTAATGACATGCAAAAGGGGTAATTGCGAAGTAACGCCGACTGATAAGAGCCAGTGGGAATCAACACGATCAGAAGGCTGCGCGCCATTATCTGTTTCCTCAGCAGTCGCCCGCCTCATTTCTGAAGCCCCCCTGCTGGAGAAATGCCCCCGGGGTTAGGCTTACAGTTGGGGAGCTCAGCGGACGTTGCTGGCAGCGGTGGCAGGGTCTTCATCTCAACACGTCGATGAAAAGAGGGTCAATGATCTGTTGGTAGTCGAGAACAGTGCGGCGAGAAATGTTACTGTTGTCAGTCAACAGCTAGATCAAACTTGGGTGGAGACATGCAAGCGTCTGAGTAATGTAGAGTCAGGAACAACGCAGGCAACGATATATGAATATATTGATCTCAGAAAACTGTCACAAATAACTGTAAAGGCAAACACACCGTTTCAACACTAGAATATATTTCCTTGAACTAGACAAATCCCCAAATCAAGTGCTAACCAACGAACAAAAAAACATTCATTCAAATACGTTGCTAATGTTTTGCACCAAGCAAACACCGCTAGCAACTTTAAACGTTACTGACGCCTCAAAACTAAATAATTTACTACTACTACTACTAATAACAGTAGTAACTGTCATTGAAGGCTAACTTTATTTCGCAAGGCTAGTCAAAATGTTTGTGATAGCTAACTCTGGTACTCGCCACTGTTATACTAATCATGGGTAGCTAAATACTTCATACATCGTTATAGCTTGGAGCCTTCCAAATGATGAATTGCTGACAGCGATACTCATCTTTGCTAGCCAGCTGCTCTAAATGTAGACAACAGCCAGTTAGCTTTACTTCAAAATGACAGCTAACTGCGTTAGCAACAGCGCCACACCTCATTGAATGGCTAGCTACTCCACACTTGAAACCTATTTAAAAACATCAAATGATCAGTATCAAATAACAATTTTGGTGCCAGCAACCAAAAACAATCGAAACAACCATGTTTTTCGGATTATACGTGAAGCTGGTGAACTAGCAAAGCCATTTGTTTTCTCCCGACTTCAACTGTGACGCAGAACTGAACGTAGCCACTCAAGAAGCGAGACGACTGAAAATTTTTTATATTTATTGCACTGTCGACACTAAAAATACTAGCTTTTAATCGTGAGAAGTCAATAATAAATTGACATAATGCAACGTGAACATGTCCGTCAGTGTTAAATAGCATTTAAGAGCTGGTGAAAATATATACTTTAATGCATAAAAGTTGTACCTGAGTTTAAGTCGCAAGGCTAGTGAAACTTTAAAAAAAAAAAAACAAAAATAAATTAAAAAATATATATATATATTGTGATTTACCGTAGCAAAAAGTCTTGCAGCATAGCTCCTCATATGCCATTTGAAAGAGTGAAATCTACTTAAAACTACTTTAGTACGTCACATTTCACAGTAAACCAACCGACAAAATCATTTATGTTATATTCATAACACAGACAGACAATGGCGGCTTACATAACATTTTAGACCGTCACAAAGGTCACAGGAGCTCAGGGGACCAATTCTATTTTCCACAAAGCACATGTGAGAAAATGTTACTCATCATAAACTGGATGGTGATTCTGCCGTTTTTTGTTTTTTTTTACAATCCAAAAAAAACCTTGTGTGATGTCACCTGATGTAGAACAAAGAGCTAGCCATTTCTCACCAGGGCCTGTTTTAAATGGTGAATTTTCATTCCAGTATAGATTATTTTCCGCCAGAAAACAAGGTGGGAATCTCAAGGATGAGTGAAGTTTTGCACTGTGTGTGTCAAAGCACGATCTGTCACCCTTTGTCACTCATGGCACTTAAATGTTAGTCACTTTCTGAGGTTTTATTTGCCTGAGTCACTTAACTGTCTCACCACTTCATGTATCCTTGTCATGTTATGTTTTTAAAGAGAGGGAATGAAAGAAAGTCAGAGATTCTAATGTTGCAACTGCTCCTGGTGATTTAAATAAAAGCAGACACAACTTGTCTTCAGTCGTTTTCCTCATTTTTGTTCAAGTTATTTCCCCATCTATAGCATGTTATTTGGGAGCAAAAACAAACATTGTAGTTTGATGAACGTGCAACTGAAATGAAATTGTTTAAATGCACACAATACAAATAAGTCTCTGTATGGAAAATCAGGTCGGGTCGCACTCAACCTCCTCAGCCTGTTACCAACACTGACAATACCAGGGTTGACCACTGGGCCGCTCGAACAATCGGCCACTTGTGCCCGAGCACATTCCACAAAAATCTTATTAGACTGCACCTGAAGAATTTGATTTAAGGCTCGCGAAAGCAACAAGACAAAGTTTGTTCTCTCCCCATGCAGATAAAACTTGTACCCAGTTAAACATTCATGGATAAACAGATTAACAGGGGGAAAAAAATAATCCCTGAAATAAAGTGGATTCAGTCACAAAAGTGCTGAGCGGAGCAGGGTTTGTGCCAGCTGAGGGCTGTTGTGAAAGGTGTTTGAACTGCACAACCTTTTAGGGTCACATCAGTTTTTCTGTTTCAGAAAATGCTGTTAAACTCTGCGATATTAGCATCCCTGTATTTTAGCTAAATCTGGAAAAGGCTGCTTGGAGTGGAGACAGGCAGCAAAGCCAGATGACTCCAATAGAACCTGATAATTCAGTGCTTTGAAACTGTACAGTCAGGGTCAGCAAATCGATCCACATTACTGTCCGTAGCAGACCTGGTCCATGTGAAGTCCAGGGGCCCCATTTACAGTTTATATATGGCCACTGTTATGTCAAAACACGTTTTATTTTGGACCAAAATGCATTTTTAATTAATCTAAAAACAATTTCATTATATATATTATATTTGTTTCTTGTTCTTTTTTGTTTTCCCCCCATATTTTATCTACTATAGAATATTTTTCAAATACTTTTTAGTGATATATATTCCATTTTCATATTGATAACTGAGTACTTTCTTTTATCAGTGTATTGTAAATATGGCTCACCTGGTTTCAATAACTTTTTTGAATAATGATCCATTTCTTAATAATATATATATATATATTTTATTCAAATTTGGTGTTAAATTTCATAAATTATTTGAAAAGTGAAACATTTTTACAAGAGCCAAACGCACGACTCTCAGTGTCAGCGATATTCTTTTGAAAATATCGATGTGAAGCAGTGAAACACCAGAATAATGACCGTCCCCATGAGCAATAGCCCAGTTTTTTGGAATCTCAAGTGGCATGGAGGACTTATGTAATGGGGCATTGTTTCCCTCTGGAGGGAAGGAAGTGGGTAATGAAAAGCTGTCCTCTGGTGATCCTGAGACATTACAGCACAGGTTATTACAGGAAGTTATTATCACGACTTATTAGTAGCAGGTAGCCAGCGATGGGCCGTGGCCACAGAAGTCATATGCGAACTCATGACGCAGCAGAATTCTGAAGAGGAAGGAGCTGGTGCGTGCAAGGAGCAGAATGGAAGTTGGGTATTGCACCATGCAGACAAAACTAACAAGCAACACACGTCTAAAACATATCTGTATATATTGGTGGCTGGAGAAAAACACTTCCAAGTCCCATAATGCACTGCAACTGGTTACAGGAGCGATAGGTTTAAAACTAATAGGCACTTTGTGCCTTTATAAAGAGCTAAAACTCCACTTTAGAAAAGAAACAAGGGCCAATATGTTCATTTTTAAGTCTTCAGAAGTTCAGCTCTCTGCTACATTCCTTCGCATATGCGGGTGTGGGAGCCACGGAACTGTTTTCAACTGGAAGTACCACGACTTGCTGCATCGGGGAGCAAAACAGATCATCATCACAGGATGTTCAGAGGCTTCAGACCTCGTAGAACATTAGCGTCGCCTTTCAAAGCAAAGATTTGCTTTTAAGATAAGCAAAGGAATGCCAGCTAGTGTTTGTTAACCTTTTAAAAGTAAATGTTAATTATTCACCAGGCAACCAAGATACAGCAGCCCCAAAACATCCAGGAATTTGAATAAAGCAACACGGAATGTTTTATTAAAATATACCTGAAACTTTTTACAGTTAGAGGTCTCAGGTGTGCCATGAAAAACTAGGTCACCCACGGAAAAAAAAGGTCACCTAGCTTTGCACCACCTTTGACCTTCAGTGCAACGTGTGTGCTCACAGAGCACAACTGTTTACATTGTTTGTTTGATGTCATCTGCCACCAGTGCTCCCCTCTTACCCTCCACCAGGCATCAACTAACCTGACATTGGCTCCGGTAACCACGGCAACCAGCGCCGACTTTATTTGCCAGATACATTCATCTGACCTGTTCGCGTTGGAGAGAAATGCATCACACTTCTATCCTGTGAAGCTCCAGCACCAGGGCTCAACACACATTGTCTGGTTTGAGCATTTTTCTATGGCTTTACATTTAATCGAATTCGCGTTGAACATAAAAGCTTGTTAATATAACGTCGGCTAGTGGCTCTTCTTTTGGGTAGAACTATTAAAATGATTAAATAAACAGACACTTTTATGGGTCAAGAGTAGCGCCATACTTTAATTAAATTTGAGCGGTCTTCAGTAATAACTTCTGAGGTCATGTTAAGGCTACAGGAAGTGCCTCCTTCCTTTGTCTATATAGAAAACAGGTTGTCAAAAGTATCACTGTATCCGGATACAATGCTAATTTGCCATGGTATCGCGACATGCTCATTCATTGTTCACAGCCATTAGCCATGGCTAGCTGCCTTTAGCTCGCTAACGTGACACAGACAAGTTTTCTTCTAGTAAAGACCACTGCTGCTGGATCCCAATTCCTCAGGAACTTTGAAAACAAACAGATGCGTGCAATCCAAGATGGCTTCCCCGGAACGTGAACAGGAAGTAAAAGCTTTGAATCAGTGAAATATAAACACATTCCGCCAATCCCTGCAGGTTTTATCGTTGTAAACAGAGCGTATTTATAAAGAACTTCCTTATATCCTGACAAAGCGTGCATGACAATAGCTTTTGTGGACATCGGTATGTTTGCTTCTGACTTCGTCGACTTGAACGTACTGAACTCTGTGATGTCATTTCCAGCGCTGACTTCTGCCTTTCAACTTCCGAGCGGGAACTGGAAGCCAGGTTTTTACCGAGGATTCTTTTTCCCAGGCGTCCTTCACAGTCCTGCTTAAGGTCCAACCTTAAAAGGCAGAGTCTTATGCTGAGAGTACTATTTTCTTTATTGTCTTTTAGTTCATCTGCAATTGTATTTTTACTTTTTAGGCCTTTTAGTATCTGAGAACGCTATTGTCCTGTATGTATCTTATCCTGAACATATCAAGTTTACAAATGTATTATTGAGACACAAGCATACGGTATACTTACAAGCACATTCAGAAATTCCGCTAGCACTATATTGTCAAGTCAACTGTCTCGACTACTCCCACGCCCCCACTTCTACGCAACCGTAACAAATGTTGATCCTATTTGAAATACAAACATAATCTTCATCACCATTGTTGTTAGCCGGCACGATGCTACGAACATCTCAGGGCACGCTCTTTCGTTCTCACATAGCAACAATTTTAGAACCTGTCGTGTTACGAACACATTACAGGAAACCCCAACATTGATACTGGTAACAAATCAATGTGTGCTCATCTGAACACTCTAACACGAGTATTCATAAAGTTTTATCTCATACTTGCTAATGCTAATGACGGCCCTTTAGCGGTAGGATTAGCAAGTCCAATGTTATCAGCAAAGCCAAGTTGAAGACACACAAAACATTTCCAGCTTAAACCACGATTTGCATGAACAACAGCTGAAAAAAACCCAACAATTACCTAAAGCTAAACTTGGAAAGCGCTGCTACAACCGTTCACAGGATGCATTCTGGTTTCATTCTGCGAGACAAGAGCACTGTGGGTGTAGTGTGGCCAATGCTGCTCAAAGTAGCAGCAGCCCCGAATGGAGACGATCTGCAGCCACAGGCGTCTTCGAACCATAACGCATGACCCACAAATGCGAGGCCATTGTCCCCCGCCACAGCACCATGAGTTCCGTCTCCTGTGTTATTACAGACGTAGCAATTACAGGGCACTGCATCAAAGATGTTGGCTGCTTCTATTTTCCTCTCCATGTTGACAAAACAGCATTTTTGTATTCATTTGCAATTTCTATAAACTTCATAATTCCATCGTCTACAGCGGCTGTGGCCTTGGAAAAAAAAAAAAAAAAAAAAAGATGTGATGAGTAAAAGAAAAGAGCGAATGTCTCTAAACCATCCACCCACGGACGTGCAGAGAAGGTGGGTGTATGGAGCAGTAGTCCTTCTCTCTGCATCACAGTCAAAGGCGCTGGGAACAAATCTGCTCATCCACAGGCAATGAATACAGTGATATCTGCAGCAGCTCATAATTCAGTCTCCTCACAGCCCTGGGCAGCGACAGGCACAAACTTGTTGATCCACTCAGGCACATGTTCCGCAGCTGAAGTCATTTTAAACTCCACTTATAATGAAGTCAGGAGGCCGACTGGTGACAACACACATGTTCGGGAAGGTAAATAGACACGGCTTAATTGAAGTTTTGGCACACGGTGGTGGAGGATGACACAAAACAAGACAGTGTACCAACATCAGCCCGAGTGGGTCGGCCAAACCTTCCTCTTTATCTCTTCCCTCCGAAGTGTTTTTGAGCCATGATATGACAGAGGAAGAATAAAAGCACGTTGTTGCTAAGAGACCACCTGTTCACATCTCCCACATACATGATCGCGGTGAAACTGTCCTCCTCTTATCACCGCCAGAATATCGCTTGAGCCGGGGAATGTCACGACAATATCTCAGCCAAGAAAGAAAGCCGTTACATAACAAGATATCTATAAGACCGAAAATATATCTGCAAGACAAAAAAAAAGGTGAAGCAGCGTTTTTACCAAACGGAATTTGCCAGCAGTGATTACACAATAGAGATCTTAACGTCGAAGTTTGATCAAGTACAAGTCTTCTGCTCCAGAATCCGTTTAGGGAAATGTGTTTTCCAGGCTGTGTTGACTGTGAGGGAGTGGTGCAGCCTGGGAAATGAGTGTTGTCCCGAGGGCCGGTGGAGACGTGACACACCCTTCTATTGCTTTACCTGCTTGGGTGTGTTCAGAGCCTGCACTGAAAGCACCAGGCGTTGAGCTCAACGCTCTTTCTGTGAACAGTTTTTTGAATATCCAGTCGCGTGTCGAAAAGTTCAGTTAAATAACTACACTCGTGTTAGCGATCCCAGCTACTTAGGGTGAGAGGGAGGGGACATCCAGGACGGGTCACCAGTCCATCACAGGGCACAAACAATCTGAATTATCCTCTGTGGTTCGGGAGTGTAGGAGGAAACCAGAGTGCCAAGAGGAAACCAACACAGGTCACACTTCCTTGTGCAGTGCATGATTCACACATCGCCGCTAAAAAAATACAAGTATTTAAGCTAGCAAGTCACTATTTCGACTTTCTCTGAGCCGTTTAAGTTTCCCCATCAAATTAAGACACATTTTCTTCAGGGCCCCTCTATATATGTGGCCCATTCTGGAATTCAGCCACTCACCCCTGTTAGGCAGTGAAACAAGCCCACTTGCCTCACAACAATACCATCCAGGCTTTTAGCTAGGATGGTGTCTGGGCGTCTGCAAAACATGAAAAAATGGACGCCCGATTCACGACCGTAGTTATACGGTATAGCCACATACCAGCGCAATCTAGCGGCCAAGCTACGGTCGAGAATCGGGCGTCCATTTTTTCATGTTTTGCAGACGCCCAGACGCCCTCCTAGCAAAAAGCCTGACACCATCTCTCCCATTTATCAACTTGGGAGTCGCACCAGAGACATTCAGAATACGATGCATTTCCATTGACAACTATAGACAATAGTGTCTCACCAGTTAATCTTCAAGAAAGTGGACATCCTAGAACCCTATAGAACATTCGAGCAACATCTAATTTCACTGTCGGAAGTTGCTAAAAAGTCGACCGGAGTCTCAAGCTCTTTATCACGCCTGGATCGACTCGCTGTACTCGGCCCGCTTCGATTAATCTGCAAGTTCACTTCAAGGCGTCCTCCCCCTCTCCGGTAAGCACTCGAACCTCATCGAACGGCCGAGGCTTAAGAGGCTTGACCTGCTGCTCCACCTCTCTCTGTCAGCCAGCGACACCGGCAGCTGCTGGGATACATGCAGCCCCGTCAGTCTTAAGTATCTGTCTCACCCCGTCAGCATGGGAGTGACTGAACTTGAATTTAGCTGGAGAGGGAGGAGAGCTGAGGTGAGTCATATAGGATTAGGCAGGGATTGCTGGGTTGACTCCGGTATGACTTTTTGAAAAAAAAAAAAAAAAGGAGTGCCTGTGGCCTTTAGCTGCGAACTGAGATCCAGAACACTGTCTTCCCCTTTAAACACGCTGAATCAGGCTAACGTGAGTCACAGCCGCCGTCTCCCCAGTGATTACCTGTTTCAGTTCGGTTGCTCTCCTCAGAGACGCCTACAAGCGTTCGACACCAGATAAGAACAATTACACAACAAAAGAGGTTCATATGCGATTTAGACTCGGCCATGAATAGCTTGATCTGCTCCTGGAGTCATGTGACCAACAAGCAGCCTGAAGGTGTCAGGAGAGTAAATGAGAATAAAACGCTGGTAAAAAAGGTAGTTAAAAAAAAAAACATTCTTCCATTCAGCCCGAGGATGAGAAGTGCCTCATGGATTTGACTCGTGAACTCAAAGGAGGACCTTGAGCTATTAAGTTTGCTTCTAAGAGGTAACTGAATGAATAATAAATATCTCTCTTGAAGGCTGAAAAGTTTTTTGGTGGACTTTGGTGGTCTTTCTCAGTCGGTGTAATTCCATCAACCTAGCGGACAAAATGGAACTTGAGTTCGTAATAAAGAAACTAATAGCCGTGTTAGCCGATAATGGAATCCATGAGCTGAAAAATTCTATTCTGATATGACACATTTGGCTGATGATACAATGACCGTCGATGTCATTAGGTCCTCTTTGATGACACTATCAACAGGGTAGTTTTGACAAATGCCTGATACTTAGCTTAGAGGGGAATGATGCGTGTCTTTGATGCGTCTGCACTGTGCACCGTTTCCTGCCTGCCTCTTTCTGCGTGTGCACCCGGGGTCTTGCATCATCACACCAACTTTATATCTCCAAAGAAAAGTCAATTTGAATGAGCAGGTCATGTACTATGTACTCATGTACAACGGGTTCTTCCTTCCTTCCAGAGACTAAAGATTCTTTTGGACTTTCTAACCGTTTCCACTGTGTCAGACACACACAGGTTTTGGCTGCGTGACTCGCACGGTGCACTCCACTGACCATCAGAGATCCGAGCTGTCAGGCCTGTGACTGGACACTATCACAACACAGACTTGCACTTGAGTCAGTCACAGCTGGAGGCAGAGGGTGAGGATATAGACAATTCACCGAACTGCATGTTGAATGACTGAACGTCGGCAGGTGTTAACTTCGCCAGCCTGGTGACTGACACAGGATGTGGACCAGCTCTAAACGCAGACGGCTATAAATGTCGCCGTCCCATGTTGACACTGGAATTGGCAGCCGTCTGTCAGCCTCTGCTCATCTGACCTCCTTTCTGATGGATGTCTATAGGTAATAAGCCACTTCCTTTCACCTCATTCTCCACTTCCTCGGCCTGCTGAGTCGGAATACAACACAGCACAACATTGGTCAAGTAAATAAGATGAAGATATGCACGAGATAAACCCATTTAATAAGGCCAATTGAGCAATTTCACGTGTGTCTACATGTCATTTAGGCCGTGCAATTTTGCCCAGTTCTTTGTCTGCGGGGTTTTGTGCCAGGCTGTTTTAGGCAGAACAGGTTTGAGTGTCGAAATCCCTATGGGGAAAATGTTTACTTGTTGCAACAGAGGAGCCCAACCTCGCCTGCCCGTCACACACACACTGACACCAGGAATGCAATACGTCTCCGTTTAAGATAGGAACCCATACACCAACTGGATACTAAAGCGTATTTTCAGTGTAGTTGTCTGGACATGTGTTAAAGTGAGACGTTTTCAACCTCACCGTGTCAAAAGGTGCGTTGAATAAGTGACCTATTATGTGGAGATATGTAGGTTAAGGCGTAGAATCGATTGGTGATCGATGAAACAACCAGGTGCCTTACGCAGTAAAATGCCTCGGAGCGCATTAAAATGGCTCATATTTCGACTCAAATGCATTTTAGAGTCGGTAAGAAGGGCTAAACAGCGCGGGTGTGGCGTAACTGAAACTTTATTTGTTAGTTAGTGAATTACCTTGTAGACATTTTCCGTCAGGCGGTGGACCTCGTCGGTGCGAGACATCGTGGAATCTTCGGCCAGGACCATAAACGGTTTTGTTGTCTCTCCGCAAAAGGTGTATCCGAGTGTAAAGACGAGTTCGTCTCGAGGCGGCGTGTCTGCGGGAGACGATGCTGCGGCCGTGGAAGCCCACTCACACTGAACACACCTTCCCTCGCCAACCTACAGCTGACAGCCCGCTGGGGCGTTCGCGCTCACCTCCGATTTCCCACGCTCGCGCCAACTTGAAACACACAATATGCGCCTGAGAAATATTAAAAACGAACGCTGCTCCTCGGCGACATAAACGCTATCAATCGATGTTGTGTTTGTTTCGGGTTTGGATCTTCAAAAAGCCCAATTTCGCTTGTGTTTGACGCTGAGCGCTGAAGATTCCCACGGCACTCGAACGCAACAGTCTTCTGAAAGAGCAGATTTGCTGGCCGCCCACACGTTTCTCTATCTCTTGAATTCCTTCATTGGCAAAACGAACTGTCTTATGTTCACCTATGTAGCCTCTTACTTATTGAACATTCGTTTGTTCCCAGGGATCTGGAGTCTATCCCAGCTACCGAGGGGCACCAGGGACACTCCAGTGATTCACACAATATGGAGAGTCAGCCACAAAAAACAAGGCAATTCGACCAAGGTTTAACCTCTCCCAGTACATAGTAATTACATGTTAATATAGACAACTATATTGTATTAGAAATTGAAACAGGGTCACACAAAAAGACATGTATTTACACAAATTGGCTTCAACATTACACGCTCAAATAGTGCTCTACATTCTGTCCAAATTCGCCTCCATTTCATTCCAATATTTGGAGTTGGTCATAATTTTTTGTGCAAAAAGAGAGAAAACTTTCCCATGCACAAGATGCACTTCTGATCTTGTGTAGATGCACAGACTGTTTCATACGGGCAGAAAGAAAGCGGGACCATCTAAAGTTGTAAAATATACAACAGAAAAAAGGCTAAACTTTGAGAGTTAAATTCACATCAAACTTACTGTGCTATACTACTACTCATACCCTGGTTTCTGCCAGTTAAGTGGGCCTCCAACGTTTAAAAAAAAAAGACTAGAGCGACCCCTGGTGGACAAGAAGGCTCAGTGAACAAACGTCTGTGAAGCGCTGCTCAATTTATTAAGAAACCGTTATAAATACTGTGGTCAGTGAACACATATTAGTGGAGACAATAATAATGTAACTAAAACTAAGGAGTACTATGCTGCCAGCATCTCTCTTCCTTTCTTCGTGGCCTTTTTTCTTTCTAAAAACAGAGAGAAACACATCGATTATGTTTTGAAGCGTGACAGGGGGCATGTTTCATGGTACCAGAGGCAGCTTGGGCCACTTCTGGGACTTCAGGTACGGGCTCGGACGGGACCTCTGGAAGCGATACATCTTCTCCCTGAAAGTAGATAAAGACATTTTTCCATCTTAAAATATCCATGGCTAATATTGTTATTGGCAAAAGTAGGCAGAATCAGGAAGGTGGAACAACATGAATCAAGGACACTGCACCATAACTCAAGTTAAAAAGCAGTGGTGGCTGACTAGAACCTGGACGTGATGTGTTGAGTGAGCCCATATGTCAACAGGAATATATTAAATATACTAAAATATATTAAAAAACACACGCTGTGAGTGAATTTACTGCCCAAGATTGGAGGCCAGAGTTACAATCCAGTCAGATCACTACAATATTGAGTGTGTGAACTGACCTCAATGATAAAATCTAATATCAAATTCAATGTAAAAACACAATATTATTGTCTTTACTATATTTCAGACAGTGTGTTTGAGGGTTTATGAATTTAATTATGTTATAACCCGGTGTGTTTTGGTGGCTTATGTGAGCTTAAATAACATGCTAAAAATATGGTGTCCCCTTTATTAACTTCACTTAAACTCATCCATCTTTACTTGTAACATTTGAAATAATCAGATAAGCAACAATTAAGATTTAAAAAAAGAATTATCGTTATCATATTTGTCTGCCGAAGAATTCCCTCAGCTAGACCACACAGCACCCTAAAATAAGAGATTTCATTGAAAATAGTTGTTCAAAATGATCCAGTTTCACCTCATTTGTCCGGAGATAGAGGTGGGCGATATGTTGACATTAATGCTCCAGTGTGTTGATGCTCTGATCTGTCCGTCAGTCAAAGCAGCGCTGCTGTGGTGCGCACCGCTCCTCTTCCCACACACTTACAGAGAAGATGGTGCTCACATGCGCAGCTTCCAGCTGATGCGCCTCTAACTTGACCACACACCTTCACCACAGAACCATGGATCCTTGTTGGACCCGCGACGCCAAAGACTGTCTGCACCGCAGAGCTAACAGAGCTCACGGCTAACGTGACGTCTCACTTCAAAACTTTATTGATACTCATGGACTGTAAAAGTTTGCTTTGTGGTTTAAAAGCTGGCGAAAAACTAAATGCACAACAAAATACATGTGCTCCAAAATGAAAAGAGAGAAAGAATCATTGTTTTTATGAAGCAAGTTCAGGCAAAGAACGCTAGGGATTTGTCTGGAAACTCAAAACTACAATAAAATCATGCAAAAGAGAAGTGATAAAATTGAAACAATTATTTAAAGTAAGTCAATAAATAAATAAATCATGATATATTTTGCCATATTGCCCGCCCTTTTCTGGACACATTTTTAATACATTTTCTGCAATTTGTTTCCGCAAATATCCTGGCAAAGTAACAACTGAGTGTCAGTAGCTACAGTGTTTCACAAATGAAATTTTTCTATAGGACAAGTGCACTTTAGCTGAGGTTCTTTGGTGGTGAGTCTCACGATTTTTTCAATGAACCAAGGCTGGCTAGAAAAAGCTTGAAAAACACTGTCCTAGAGTAGGTGGCCTTTATATTTAAACTACTGGCAAGTATTATGCAATAATGGAGGTGATTCATGGTTGGGAAACTTTGTGGAGGTCATTTTCAGGGCTCTAAAATTCATCAAAGTAATCACTTTATTTCCCCCCAAAGCATTAGTCAAGCTGTTTAAGTCCTCAGTGAGGTGAGGCTGATGAAGGAACCCACCTCAGTGATCTCACGAAGCTCTGCCAGAATAGCGTCGTCGTCCTCCTGTGTTAGAGCTCCAGCCAGCAGCTCATCTATTTGCTGTATCAGAAAAGGTAAATATACATATAGATATGTGTGTGTGTATGACATGAACTACAGTGGCAGAGACGATATGAGAGGAGAACCTTTTGGTATTCAATGGCGTCCTGGGTCTCCTCCATGATCCGCTCCACGTCCTCTATGGACATGATCTGTCACAAACACAGAGAGGAAGCCAGCGTCACAAATGAGGAGGTTTGGAAGCCAGGAGAAGCTGGTGTCTCCTGGCGATGCTGAGAATTTGATGAGTGTGATGTGTGTACGCTGTGTCTAAGGATGTGCAGCTGTCACGCTGCTGTAGTCAAGGCTTTACTTCTTAATCCGTTAATCTTCAAACAATGTGAGCCAGCTATGCTAACACAAACCACGCGGCGCCCGCGAGGATCATTTTGCAGAAGACGCTCTTAAAAGCAGCACATATCAGAAAACCACATTCACTCGGCAGCAAAATGTAAACTGATTCAATAACTTTTAATGCTAATAAGATAAAGTGGACAGCATCAAAAATGCTATGCTAAATCTCAAAATGCACTGCAACAGTTTCACTGTCCGTCTTGTTTTGACTATACGCTCATTTGCATCCACACAAGATGACTTTTTAACCTTATATCAAAATTGTCAAATACATTCTGCATTAAATATTCTCAACTATCTCAAACGGACAGCAGGGGGGAGCAGCGCCACTGAGTTATCTCCCACTGTTAAATAAAGAAGATTCCTGAATCCAGACAAAAATTCCCAGATCCCCAAAATGAATCATTTGTTCCTCATTTCCTTCCACATATTTCCTGAAAATCCGATCCAAATCCATAACTTCTCAAGCTATTTTGAGTACGGACGGAAAGACACTTTTGAAAGCATAACCTCCTTTGCAGCAGTAATAATATTAATGCTAAAAAAATAATAAATGTCGGAAAATAATTCAGTAGCAAAATAAAATCACAATAACTGTTGAGTTATTATTCTAATACTGTATATAGACTCAATAAAATCACATGAGCAAACACATATTTCTAGGCTATATTCAAATCTTTCCAAGGACTCAAAGAATGAGACGATACCTCATGCATTCTCTTCAGACACTCGTTTCCAACCTTCAGCCCCTCCACGACTTTCATTTCCACTTGCATGAATTCAATATCTTGAACCTGCAGAGAGATATTCTGTGGTAAATATTGACATTTAAATAGATTCGCAAAAAATATTGCTGCACAAAAAATAAGTTTGTAACACCCAGATCAAAACATTTACTTTGCTAATAATAGGAATAATAAATAATAAAGTTCAATTTCTATCAAGTAGCATAAGGCCATATGTTGAAGTGGGATGGTTCATAACAGATATTAATGTGATCAAACATGAATGGATTTGGTTACAAGTAATTCAGTGTTGCAATTTCTTGATCTTCAAACTGTGTTTATTTACAGAAAGATGTGTGGGGGATTAAGATTTTGCTGAGCAACTTTTCTCAACTGAAACCCTGGAATAGTCATGAATCACACACAGTAATCGTAATACCATCTGCTCCAGGTTTGAAATCTGATTTTCCGTCTTGTCTAGCAGCTGATCCTGGTAGCGCTTCTTCTTCAGCAGCAGTAGAGCCTTTCTGCAATGACAAGCAGATCGAACAGCAATGCACCAATAAGACTCTCTCATGCATGTGTGCGCTGCACAAACATCATGAAGTGAGTCTCGTGCGGATCCCTTTGGGGATTTGACCATCTGCAATATCTGTGATATTCTGAAAAGCAGAAGCTTGGCAGAAGTACAAACTTAACCAGATACATAACACACAGCAGTCCGTGAACATCTTTATGAGCGAAACATGGCTGACAACAAAACCTGGCGTAAATAGAGCCATGTTTCATGATGCCACATACAACACCAACCTGCCTCAGAAAACGACCGATAGTCACATCCAGATCTTTATGTCTTCATTACATATGGCAGCAGAAAGATGCAGCATAGAATGATGAGACAGGTTTGGTTAGCATGACAAATTTGCTGACTAAATTTATTATCCACAGTCGAAAATGTGGCGGACCATCAACATCAACAGTGTGTTTCGGTATCATGTGGGGGGTCAAGCTCTGGGCCGTCTATAGCACCAAATTTAAACCAAACCGCTTACAAATATGTATATATATATATATATATATATATATATATATATATATATATATATATATATATACAGTTGCATTTTTAAGGGGAACTGGGGACATGTTTGCTTTCTCCAATAAGGTAAAAATCATGGTCTTTGTGTGATTATTAACAAATCCCACTAACAGTCAAGTCACTAGCAAGTTGTCAGAGATGAATATTGTCATAATAATTACTCTTTTTTGCCATTTTTCAGCAAATCCTTTGCCAGCTGTCGCTCTTTTTCCAGCTGAAGGTTGATCTTCTTCTGGTACTGCTTCAGTTTATCTCTCTGTTGTTTCAATTGCTATGAAAAATGAAAATTATATCATTCAGTGAATCGCAGTGACAGGTTTGAATAAGTCACTCTGGACATGCTACACTGACGATTGAAATAAATATGAGTAACATCAACAGCTAGGAAACATAAAAATACCATAATTTAGAAGTGAATTCATTCAGATATAGATATTATAATTAATTTATAATACACACGTTCAAGACATGAATAGAACAATTTAGCACATGGGTTAAAATTAGATATTTAAATGAAAAACACATCATGAAATCCGTGTATTATGCCACAGGCAGTAATCTCCCCGTTAGCCGCAGTTAGCTCACCAGAACGGCGATGTCTTGCTCCGTTATACGAGAAGGCTGGGTCTTTCTGCCAAATACGTTTCCCATTATCTACACACACCGCCGCCTCCACGTCTTCCTTCATCAGCAGACATGAAACTCACATCTTCAAACACAGTTTGAAAATATTTTAGCCCGAACACCGGCTAGAATGCTAACGCACGTCGGCCATGTTTACATTGTTGTTGTGATAGTATGGCAAAGAAGGAGGGTCAAACCATGACCAAACTGCGCTTTCCGGATGAAATTACGTTTATTAAAAAGGCGAAGGAAATGCTGACAAAATAGTGTATACTTCTTCGAATAACAGATGAAAAACAAGTGCAAACATTTGAATGGAAATTAAAATGAATTAAATTAAGCTGAATGTGTTTTAACATCATAACATTATATATGACACATTCAACAAGTGTTTCCCATTTTTTTTATTGAAATGCTTGACATTATAGTAGCAGTAAGCAATGAAGTCATTCAGGCAACATGTAGGAGAGACGCTCGAGGAGAAATATGAGGTACGGCGTAAGGAAGTTTAAAGTAACATGGAGATTTATGTCTGATCTGTCAGTCCATCATTGTCTGCAACTCTGGTCTATAAAACATTGAGATGCTTTGAGAAGTGGGAAGACAAGGATAACTGAATAAATAGAAGCCAAAATCTAGTCGGGATGGAGTTGAGGTAGGTTAGTGACAGCTCATGTTTGGCATCTACTGACAAAAGGTTGGTCCGCAGTTGTAAATAACACCACGAACAAAGCAAACGCTTTATGGACAAAACATGAGTGATGACTGTAGCTTGAAGATCCGAAGTTTTGTACAAGATAACTGTTGAGAAGATCTGGCTTCACACATGTCAGATTCAACACAGTGTTAAAAAAAACAATAATTGTAATTTCCTGCTCATCTGATGTTTTACTACATAGTCCACAACATGCAGAGAAATTCACCACTCATCCGGCTGCAGTATGAAAATATTTATTGTCTTGAAACCTCCTCCTTCCATGAGAAAGGGTGAAGAAAAGGCAGCGTGAGTCAGGCTTCTGTTCCGACGGCTACACCTGGAAGTCAGTCCCAAAGTGCCTGATCTGGGCCTCGCTCATAGAAAGATAGGCAGTCTTCATACTGGGTGAATACTGTAGAGGACAAAAGAAAAAAAAAACACATGAAGCACTTCATAAAATCCAGAAGATAGATAGAGAAATGCTTGGAGTTAGAGGAGCAAACGTAGGGTCAGAGGGCACGTTATACTCACATGTTAGTATCATCCAACAGTATGTCACACAGCACATCCTTGGTCATTATATTAGAGTACATAAAGGGCTTGAACGGAAAAAAAAGGGCAACGAAAGACGACTTACGGTTTTTGAAAGTCTTGAGTTAATAAATAAAAACAAAGACAAAAAGGTCAGTTACAACACAAGAGTTAATGTTAAAGCACTGTGATTGTTGTAGCATTCAAAGCAAATTCAGCAGGAAACCTCATGTTTACACACCATATCACTCTGTGCCTGTCAGTGTAAGAGCGGCAGGCACTTAAAAAAAAGGACTATCTATTATTTAGCTCTTGACATCACTACACTGACGCACTGATGCATGACTAAAATCATTACACTTGGCAGGAACACTAGCGGAAACCATCTGGAATGTCCAGTAGAGGGCAGTCTTTCATCACCAGCTGGTGTTTTTTTGTTCAGTCTCAGGCTGTGTTCCTGTTGCATGCAGTGATGTGGTGCATGCAATCATCACACTTGGGACACAAGGGCCCCGTAGGTCCAACGCACCGAGGGAGGCGGCGATCGTCGCCCTATCAGCGGCATGTTCTCATAGCGCGGGCTCCCGCCAAACAGCATCGACTGATTCCTTTGACAAAGGGAAAGAAGGGCATTGAGAGATTTAAAACAGATGTGGTGGTATTTTGTCCTAAGCTACCCTTCTTACATGTACTCAGGGGCAGGCAAGACATTAGAGGCAGACGGCGGGGGCAGTTGAAGACCAGCCTGGCTGCCAATGCTGCTTGAATAGCTACAGAAACTGTGGATATCCGACCTTCTGGGGTTGTAGGAGAGCCGGCGCGCCTGGGGGTTGAAGGGATCCTCCTCATCGATGTCGTCGTACTCCTTCTCCCTGCGCAGAAAACAGAGAGTGAGCCGGGCGGCCTGATGCTTGGCAGGGCTGCACAGTGGGCCGCACGTAATGAGAAAAGGGTTGTCTGGCGCTGACCTGCTGCCCATTAGTGTCCACACTCGGAAAATAGTACACAGCATGGCGGAGAGTGCGCTGGCTGCCAGCAGAGAGAACAAAGAGAGGTAGAGGAGCCCTTCCACCCCGTCGTAGCACACACCTATTAAGGCATCCAAGTAGTCCTGCGGACAAATGGAGCCGGAAGAGGCCAGTCAGAACAGAAAGTGGAAATTAAATCAGCGGGAATGACATCTTAACTTCAAATGGAAATGTATTCGGATTTGATTAAAAACTTGCTCCGTCATAAGCTGGGCTTCTACAGAACTTTTGAGGGCACTTTTAGACCACACAGAGAATGGCTTCAGCTCCATGTTTGTTGATGAACCAAAACAACACGATGGAGGATGTTTTCTAGTTCTTATCCAAGGATGAGTCGAGGGGGCAGCAGCTGGAGCGAAGAGGCCCATGCTGATCTCAGTACCGTATGGTTCATTTGTGTTTATAGTGAAGGCAAAAGTTATTTATTTGACAATACAGAGTGAAGTTTTAGGAGCAAAGGCATCTGGTGTTTCCACACAACAGATGCCTTCACTTCTTGACTTTACATGCAAATGGATTTGCATGTCAGTCAATGGAGAGGCGCGACTATGTGTAACAACGGAGCGAGGGAGACGATGTGTTTCAGGCATCATGTGTGGCATTAAACACTCTAGTAAAACAAAAATATCAGCGATAAGTCGCGGTGCAATAGCCAATCAGAAGCCAGATTTTATAAGGTAAAAGAGAAGCTTAGGAGGATGTGATGGAACCAGACACATTGGAGTCCAAATCCTTTTGCTTCCAATATACTTCTACCGTCCATAAAGGGCTACTATTCATCCTAACCTACCCGCCATTTTGACTCAGACCCACCTATGCCACCAGATAGACCGACTTCTAACGCGACTTGTGAGACACTGCTTTGGTCGAACACCTTGTTTGTTTACATAGTGTCAATGTCTGTCACTCTGTTATCATTGCAATGGGTAGATGAGGCATCATGAAACAGTATTGAGGTCTGATGAAACACTGTCCGAATTTACAGAGGCTACACTAGATGGCGCTCTTGGTTTAGAAATGATGTGAGGTTTCATTGCATTACTAGCTCAAATCCACACATTTTACAGCAGAGAGCAGCATCTGGTGGCCTCCGAAAATCATTACACTGTTTCATGAAACCTCATCTACCTATCACTATTGTCCACTACCAAAAACACAAATGACTTGAAAGTGGCGAGGGCAACAATATCAGCAGATAAAACAAACGCACATTACTGGCCACCACAGGTCACAAATAAATGTTTGAATACAGGATACAGTTTTCAAAGATAAACTATATCACGATATAAAGACAATATAGCAAAAAAAAAATTGCTCATGTGGACCCTCGGAAAATGAATTGGGCTTTATGGGAATGGAGAGAAGAGAATGAAGCTTGTCTTGAGGTCACTGTGCTCGGAGGACGACTCTCTCTGAGCAGGACGCGGTTCCTTATCCAAAAATTTCCGACACCACCACACTTGTAGAAACAATCGGAAAACATCATGAGTCAGGTTCCTTCAGCTGAACCGAGTCCTGCTTTAATCCAACCTCAGCGTTTTCCATCAGGAATCTCACTAAAACCAGGCTGAGCGGGAGTCATGTCCATAATTTATCTACAGCAGAGCCTTTTCTATTCCGTCACATGCCGCAGCTCTTTTGTCTCAGAGTTCTTCTTTAGTTTATTTTCTCTTTTTGTCAGTTGACTGGCGGTTCTTGTCTTACTTCCCCTACACTCCAACCAAGATCACATGCTTCCTGTTGCTAAGCAGCCTTTTGAAGAAGTTTGCTGGAGCGTTTGCGTCACTATTAACTACTCGTACTGATATTTTGCTGAGTAAGGAACAGTGTGACAAGGCAGCTATCGGTCGAATCATCTGGGGGATTCCTGATCGCAGATACAAGGAGGTGAAACAGAAGAGCGTCTCCAGGATGAGCAGGGTCCACGGTCGATATTCTTGGGCCATTAATTATCACTGTCAACCTGGGGCTCATGAAGGGGGAACATTTTAATTGAGAATGTGTGGGACAATATAATTGGACGGAACGTTTAAAATATGGACTAGAATGAGCAGAAAAAAATGAGTAGTGAATCACAAGGAAAGAAAATTTAGGGAGAAAAAAAAAATAAATTCAATGGAAATAATTTATATTTAATTTTGCAAAATTATACATGACAAAAAACGATTTCTTCTGATGTGAGAAAATCTGGATAAATATTCCAAAATTAAAGTAAAAAATAAAATATAACAAAAAATCTGAGACAAAAAAAATCTTAATTATGAGACAAAACCTTTTTTGTTGCTCTTATATTTATTTTTTAACATAATTTTTAATTTAACACTGTGGGCCAAAGAAAGGCTGTAGGAGGGAAGCATGTGGTCCATGGACCAAACTGTGATTTTTCTGGGCACATTTCAAATGTAAACTATAATAATAATAATAATAATAATAATAATTATTATTATTATTATTATAAATGTATTTACTTGTTTTATTAAGTCAATAGATGAGGAGACATGGGCTTACAGAGTCTCATGGAAAATTGTTAAATGAATGTAAATTCAATTTCATTATCAGTAAATGGTGATATATTAGGAAACGTTATTAGGTAAATAGTCTATTAATGATGAAGTCTTGTAGTATTACAGTGAAATCAGTACTGAGATATGTAGTATATTTAAAAAATAAAAAAAATAGTATCACATTTGGCTAAAGACACCAACAAAATGGAGGTAACTGGACAAGTCTTAAAAGTCACAATACATAATACAAACATAATACCAACATATTAAATCATTTATGTCAACAATAACATTTTAGATTTTAAGAAAAAGAGATTGATATTTTGCTTCTGTGTTGCTCCAGTTTTGTGTGATAATTGCTGAGTGAGAGAAAAAGAGTGCAGCAGAGGCAGGAATAGTTTACAACATGTTTTCCAAAAAAAAAAAAAAAAAAAAAAAAAAAAAAAAAAAAAGTGTAAAAAGGGTTTGCACCAAGCCAGGACCGGAGGGAAAGATTACATCTCGACTTTTACTCAAGAAAAGACGGCTGGGGATCCCTGATAAACCGGGCTACAGATAAGTGATCAAAGACGAGGAGGTGCAGATGTAGTTCCTCTTTGTTGCCGCGGCCAGGAGCCGGTTCAGAATCACGCACCCGGCAGAAGCCAGGGGCTTTTGTTTTGTGGATCGAAGAGTCATTACAGTGGTGTACTGCCGGCTCGCATGTGTTGAAATACTTCGCTGTCCTTTTTATGTTTTAAAGAGGGCTGCTCTTAACTTCGCCACACTTGAGTTTAACATCCTTTGCATACCTGAGTCAGCAGAAAAGTAAAGCTCGGAGTGGCCAGTGAAGCATCATCTGGGTGATTCTGAGCTATTTTAGGGAGGTTCAAACCCCCGCAAAACGTCTGCTGCTTGATCAGATTATGATGATAAGAGTTGAGAGTCAAGCTTCAGTGAAGGTCTCAGCAACAAGTGCCACCAAGAGCAGCTAATAAAATGTATCCTCAGTGGAATCTGACCTCACCTTGTGTAGCCCGTGGCAGTCGAGCAAGGCTGTTAGCTGATGCAGGCTGAACTCCGTGGAGTTCAACAGCCGTTGTATCCCCAGCAGCTCTCTCTAAATAACAAGGTATGAAAGAGGGGGAGCGAGTGATACAAGGCTGAACAACAGTCCGCAGTAATAGTCTGTCATGCAGCCACTTACCTCGGCGGTGGGGAAGACCGGCACCGAGAACTGCAGCAGGCCCTGGATCTGGATCTGCATTGTGGTGACGGAACGCTGGCAGATTGTCAGAGACTGTGAAAATATTATCACCCACACACACACACAAACAATGAGGGGATCGCATTAAGAGCAGCATTGTTTTAAAAAGCATCGTGTCAACACAACAAATGCGCTTAAGTGTGGACGATTCTTTCCAGACTGATAGACACAGATTATCATTCTCACCCGCCAATCACCCCCCGCTCCCCCACCCACTTCACGCACCCAAACAAGGGGGAAATCATTTTATCAACTAGGCCATCAGATGCAGGATTATTTTGACAGCGACACTTTAATCCCTAAAATGACAGTAAATAACTCAACTCATGGGGGATCAGCATTATTTCCGTTCGACTGAACACATGCAGTGTCATTTAGCATGTTGCTGTGTGATATTAAAAAGAATAATAACATTTGGGTCATTTAAATCACTTAACTACATTGGTAAAAAAAAAAAAAAAAGAAAAATTCCTGCTTTACTATGAAGCAATGTTTAAACTAGTGATGGGCAGATGAGGTTTCATGAAACAGTGTCCTGGTTTTCAGAGGCCACCAGGTGGCACTGTCTGTCCTAAATTGTTTAGATTTTATCAACTGTTTCAATGAAAGCTCACATCATTTCTGACTTATGAGCGCCACCTTGTGGCTTCCGAAATTTAGGCCACTGTTTCATCAACCCCGCAACAGGGTTTCTTGACATCTCATCTGCCCACCACTAGTTTAAACTGCAACCTATGTACCTGACTTTATGTGTGTCCGACATTTGCACAACATATGCGACGCCATTCATTTAAAGCGCCACATCGTTGTGCACTGTAGCACACTGCTCTACATTTCACTGTGCTATACCGCAACACTCTTTTTTACAATATGTAAAAACTGTTATTTATATTGTACAACATTATATCAGACTACAGAACGCTCTACTGCAATGCATCAGAATACACTAGTCAACTCTGCTCACTATCGACTTATAAACAACGATGGCTTCATTGAGATAGTCGTTCAAATCCAAACATTATACAGATGACAGCGCCATCTGATGGTCTGGAAAAGCAGGACACAGTTTCATGAAACCTCATCTCCCCATCACCAGTATACACATAAGTGCATGATGAGAAACTTGTTTTCACCATATCACAGTATAAATAAAAACATTTGTGCTTTGTTTTGAGTGTAATTTGTCTCTTGAACATTAGAGTCTTATCGGAACTGAGTGTTGGAAAGGCTTCTCAACAACCTGGGAGGGTTTTTAAAGACTTTAAATTCATAAAACAGATGATTTTCTGCATCACAGACGGCATCCCTTGACATGAACACAGAGCAACAATTGCGTCCTCAGATTTGGCAGCGTTTAAGCATGAAAAGCAGGAAATGAATTACCTAAAATGAATCGAATCACACCTTAAGATGGATAAGTAGATTAGGAGACGTTCAAGTGAAGAACGACAGGGATGCAGATTAAAAACAAACTGGTGTCTCACACAGCAACAATAACTCTCACTGAACAATTACAGGTGCAAAAAAAAAGAGGTGAGACGGTCGACGTTTTGTCAATACCTGTTGGAAGGGATTGGGCAGATTTGGACTGCAGAATAAATAATAGCGTGCAACATCTGCGAGAGATAAATGGAGAGAGCAAGAGAGGGGATTAGCGGTTTGTACAAAACGTCAGGGACAGAGCTGATATCTGCACAGTTTAGGAAAAATTAATTACCTGCCGGGAGGAAATCTTTGGTTTGGTTGACAATAAACTTATCTGGCGCAACACAGAAGTCACTGGTGCCCTGCAGACAGACATGAAAAGACTATTTATTCGGGGGCAACATCTTGTACAGCAAATGAGTAAAAGTGATTTTCACTGGGCAGTTATTGACAATGGTTCAGTGGCACTGCCTGTATTTTTAGAAAAGCTTTTCACAGCTTCAGAGCAGGTCTCTGCTTTTTGTTCACCCAGAGGAGCTGCAGCTTTTAGACGCTTTATTAACCACAGCGTGCTTCACTGACCGAGGAGGAAATCCATAAACTCTGACCCTAATTTTTGCTGTTAAATGAGTAAACAATTAAGCCTGGAGGTCAAGAAATATGTGGTTTTGAACACAGCCACTGGTGAGATTTATTAAGGCATAAATTGTAGGGAATGTTTAGAGTAAAAATCACTGGTAGGTGAGGATAAAAATATCATTACAGTTCACATAGGGCCCCACAACAGTGGCTGCACCAGGGAGCTAACAACTACCACTGCAACTACTGTGTTTTTTTTCCAGTGATAACAATCTGTTTTGGGACTTTCAACAGTGAAAGTGAAATTGAAACAATAAAAAATATGTATATTTTATATATTTTAAGCACAACACAAACTTGAAGAAAAATGAAGTAAATATAAACACACAAAATGTAATATGTATGTAATGCGTAGTAAATGTAAAATGTGTATGTAAAATAAACTATTATTTTTAAAACAAATTGACATTTTTAAAAATGAATTTTAGTCATTAATTTTTTGAAAATATTGGAACGAAGACTTTTTCAAAATAAACATATATTTTTTATTTTTTAACCCCAAACAAAATTAGAGCATGATGATTGTAAAAATTAAGTAAATTAATAAATTAAGTATTTTACTGATACCGATTTTACCTGAACACTTTAAGTTATCAAGTTATCCTTAAAAAAACTGTAAATCATTACGTTACGATTTATGAAAACAATTGAACTTCTGTTTCTTCTGAAAAAAATCAGAAATTGTCGCATTGAAAATATTACCTGTTTAAAAATACATATTTTCCTTATAATGTAAAGGGATAGAGTATTTACATTATAAAATGCAAACATTGTCTTAAAATGTGCACTTTTTTGTAAAAAATAAATATTTCTTTCTGAATGAAAAAAAAACAGGCCAAGTAATGCACAAGAAAATGCTTGATAGCTTGTTCATTATCATTTTGTCATTTTGTTTTTTCAATATTGCACAAATCTTTATCGACTCAAAAGGGGGAAAAAATGGGTCTTCATAAATCCTTCTTGTACATAGTAGCAGAAAAAAATTAAAGTTATTTTTACGATTTAAAAAGAAAACACTTTGGTGTTAAAAAATAAATGAATAAAAACTTCAATTTTCATGAAATAAATAAAAGCCATTTTTAAAACAAATACTTATCCCACCGAGGAACACATTCTATTTAAAAAAAGGCTTTTAGTTCCTTCTGTAGAGTTTATCTCCAGTAAAATAAAACTCCCTGATGAGCTTCAATGCGGATCTCTGTTTTTCTTCCTGCATCAACTAGATGTCCAAAAATCCCTTAAAGTCATGGATAATTAGCCTGCGCAGCCACAGACTTCCACATCACTGTTATGCTTCTGAACAAACAGCAATTACATAACATTTGTTTTCCACAACAAAAAGGAAAACAACACGTCAGCAGTGTTCCCCTTTAGCTGCGTCTCATTACATTACCAAGGACATTTTGTTTATGCTGAGTCTCATTAAATATGGATGAAATTACACACATTTTCTAGGGCACCACCATCATCCACCACCATGGAGCTTCCAAACCCCCAGAGGTAACAGACATTTTTCTGCTTATTCTTGGTTTCATGATCAAGTGCTTCTGTTATGGAGGCTTTGCGCTGGATAATGTTCGCTGAATGTGATAAAACAATGCAATAATTTTCCAGAAATTCCCTAAGACTCGCTCATGAGGTGGACCCAGCCCTTGCAGCGGTGAAAATGGTTTGAAGGAACAATCCAAATTTGCTCGACGGCAGAGGTCAGCGTGAGTGATGTGAGGGAGGCGAAGCCAACGAGACCCCATCGACAGAGCGAAACAAGCCCGCTTAAATTAGCCTGCTAGCTGAACAACACATTCAACAACGCACATCTGCTGGTCGGGATAAGCTGGCCGGCCACGGCTGATGTTTTGATGCACAGCCATGTTCCCCTGTAATGAGCTCAGATGAACCACAGACAGATATATCGCTAATCTGGCGACACAGAAGATCCCAATTCCCCGACAGCCACACAGATGTCTACATTTCACACCCTTGCCGTTAATTTCAGGTTACTGTCAGCTGTCACCCCCGCACCCTCCGACTCCTCCATGAGCCTCACAGTGGACCAGATGTCAAATCCAGTGAGATAATCCACACGCCGGGTCTCTCTGTGGGGCGCTGGGAGTCAGAGGAGATATTGGACCGGCGACGTGCAAGGAGGTTGGAAGCAAGAGGTTACAGCTCCCCGAATACCAGATCCATTAAACACATTAAGCCTGGATGTTCTGATAACACAGGGGGGCACGTGTGGGCGTGGAAGTGAAGTGAGGAGATTGAGGAGGAAGCAGGTTTGCGTGTACATGCTCAAAATAAGAATCTTTGTTTACAGATGAGGAGCTTAACGTTGGTTAACCTCAGAGGCCATGAAATTATAATCAGCTTAGCTGCATGACTGACCACAACATGATGTCCCGAACACATTTTGATGGTAAACTGTGAAGTAGTAACACTGACTACCCGTCGTGCTCAGTTCATGGTTACGTACAGATTTCCAACAATATGTGCGACACGTATAAATCACTTTTGTCTGTCGAACAGGACGTTGCTGACTCAGCAAGTCTCAGTGATCCCAGAACACTGGGTGGCATCTTCTCAAGACCCACAGCATTGTTCCATGACTTGGTTTTGATATGAGATGATGCAGTGCTCCTGAAGTCACAGGGCCCTGTCGGATGAGCAGTTGCTACTCAGTCGAATATTGATTTAGGACTTCACCTTACCTACTTTGCCCCATTTCCTTCCTGTTTTGTGTACGTCTGGCACATAGTTTCAATGGCCCCTCACAGCAGTCCCATTATATGCAGCAATGTTTCCCATCCCTGGGTTACTGTTATTGAAAAGGCACCAGTAGTCTGTCACATGCTTCTGTGTGGTCTACCTTCCATTCAGAGCAAGTGACCCAGTGGCCTAATGGATAAGGCATCAGCCTCCGGAGCTGGGGATTGTGGGTTCGAGTCCCATCTGGGTCGTAATTATAATGAAGTGACGGCCATGAGCCCATTCTTTTTAGAAATACTTTGTCATGACATCAGGAACAACTTTATGGATTATTGGCAGTCATGAGTACAATTTCCCCCCCAACAAATCTTTTTTTTTTTTTTTTTGGAGCAGATCTTCTGCGTTGTATAAGCGTTAAACAGTAGACCCAGTGGCCTAATGGATAAGGCATCAGCCTCCGGAGCTGGGGATTGTGGGTTCGAGTCCCATCTGGGTCGGTATTATGAACTTTCTTAGGGTAAAATTGGCATCATCAGCCAAAGAACACGAGAATGGCTGAATGAAACTGTAGTCCATGTCACTTCGACCTGATCAGTCATCAAGGTTTTCAGTCTACACTTTACTGGCTAAGCTGTGTGTTCCAGATTGGGAGGAACAAAACTCATTCTCTCTCTGGAGCAGTTTGGTCTCCCCTCTCCCCTGGTCTTGTCCTAAAAGGCAATGGTGGGAAATGGTAGCTTTTTCAGCAAACTACTGTAGGTGATCTTGTTTGAAATCGTTCTTGTCCAGTGTGTACCATCAAACACCAGCACCTTAGTTGCCCGTATAGTGGGGTATCTTCTATAGTTTGCTTCTCAGGTATTCTAAAGTTTTTTCTTATGAATTAATTCAGTCTTTTGGTTACCCGACAATACCGCTATGCACGATAGTTAATCCCCGAGGGATTTGAATTTACCACCCGTCTTGGGGAAGCGTCACCCAAACTGCCGACTCTAGGAAGAATCAGACACATCTGCAGAGCCGTACAATGGAAAATGCATGCTTACATTCGGGGAAACGGATCGACCCATCACTGCGACAACCTGACACATTAAAGCACGTCTGAGTAATGATCCGCTGAGCAGGAAACCAGTCTACCCAGGAGACTAGAGGAGTTGCTTCTTGTGATCCTCAGTTGTTAAGTCCACTCACCACAGCGGTAGCAGTGCCCCCTCCCAGTGAAGCCCAGCTCAGGGTCAGAGACAGCAGAACAAATACCATGATCCTGAAACAGAAATTATAGGCGTTAAAAAAGGTGAAATCAGAAGCTGTTTCTCAACAATCCATCACAGTTTTGTGTTCTCTCCAAACATTGGAAACATAATCCTCTTGAGTCTTATCAAACATATGCTCAGGGAAACATTAACATTTAGGATTCAGCCATTTGTCAAGCCAAGTTATGTGACTAAGGGTTCTCTGAACAGGATGGAGCTTTGGGTTTTAACTGTGATTTGCAGGGATCCCATCTGGGTTGCTTTAATTGTCAGGATGAAAAACAATTGTCTTTCCCAAAGTAGTCTTGTGATTACTGAACAGCTCTGGTGGCGTTGATGCGTTGGAATCCTCCCCGGACTGCTTTAAGATGAGTTGAGGAGTGACAACAGTGCTGTTAATTGTCAAGAAGGAATTAACATTTAAATGAGCTTCAGCGTCAACTGTGATGCATTTAAAAAGCACGCTAACAAGTTCACCTCACTATAACCTTCACTCCTGACCTATTGACCCAGTGGCCTAAAGGATAGGGCATCAGCCTCCGGAGCTGGGGATTGTGGGTTCGAATCCCATCTGGGTTGCTTTTGCTGTCATTTAAGGAATGAAATCTCATCTTTCACAACGCAAGACTTTTCCAAACATACCTTGCCCATTGTGTTTCCAAGTAAAACCACATGTGGCCCAGTGGCCTAATGGATAAGGCATCAGCCTCCGGAGCTGGGGATTGTGGGTTCAAGTCCCATCTGGGTCGTCATTATTGTTGTGTCAAGAGAAATAGTGATATTAATGTTGAACGTTTCATTGAGGTCCATTTATGCTCAGCGTCACGCACGGATCTGGACCCGTAAGTATCCCTAAATCTGTTCTCTGAGTTTGTTTTTCGTCTGTTTTTTCTGCACATTTCCACAAAAATTACAGATACGGACCAAACGGCGCAGTACCACCAGAAACCATGGGGGCAGTGTAACTGTCACTAATCGATATGTAGCTCTACACGAAGAAGACATAACAATGGTGGAAATTCTACGTACTCCAGTTGCGATACATTTAATGGCCCTGCGACCAACACACTCTTCAACACTGCATAGAACATCGAGGACATCTATCATATATCTGGAAAAGATCTGCTCAAATGGACTTTGGTATCTGACCCAGTGGCCTAAAGGCTAAGGCATCAGCCTTCGGCGCTGAGGATTGTGGGTTCGAGTGAGTTTAATTTGAAGCGGCACTGCTGGTAAATTAAAATATGAATTAGCTGTCTTTTTATTTAAAAGCCAAAGTAAACTTGTGTCTCTGTTTCATTCTGTCTTTCAATAGCTTGCTCCCCTTTTCTCTGCTCCATTGTGTGCCTTTTGTTTCAAGATGAAAAGCCCTTTTCTAAAAACCACCAATAGAATGTTTGGCTGATCGAGCGGGGGAGTCAGGCATTTCCCTTCGTATCCACAAGATAGTAAATGTGAAAGTAATAACCTAAATGCATGTCAACAGGTATGAAGCAGAGGTAAGAGGTAGGGGATTTTAAATTGTACTTCCAATGAATCTGTCTCAGTCTAAGTTGACATCCACCTCCTCACCCTTCCATCCGCTTTGCAACAGTTAATAAAAGATTGTTCCCATACGTAACAAAGGCCCTATCAGCTGACCCAGTGGCCTAATGGATAAGGTATCAGCCTCCGGAGCTGGGGATTGTGGGTTCGAGTCCCATCTGGGTTGCTTTTTCTTGCTGTCCTCAAACTAAAGCCAAGCATTTTTTTTTAGCATGTCACAATCAGAAATACTCTGGAGACACTTGAGGAAGTTGCAGCGAGGAGTGAGCACAAACATGTGGAATTTGCTGGTGACTGATGGCAGGATAATGGGTGCAAAGGGCGTCTGTTCTTTTTCGTCTTCCTTGAAAGCAGCACTAAAGAAGCCTGAGAGCACTTAATAATTAGTTGAGGGAGGCGGCTCATCCTGCTCAGGCGATCAATAGACATTAGTGAGCCGCATCAGAGACGGACGTGATGACTGATCCGCGCCATCATCTGCTAGCACCGACAACAGCAGCACTAAATTGGGTAAATGGAGTCGGAAGTCTCGGCTGCGCATTTTCATGCCAAAGCTAAGTGTTGGTTTAAATTGCGAGTTGTAGCAACGTCAAAATTTATGGTTCCACCTCGCCGACATCCCATTCCGTTAATTGTTCAGGAAACATAGCTGGAGAGAAATACAGCGGTTTTAATCTTGACTGACCATTTATGTATCCGGCAAAGAGGTTATTCACTCCGTTTTACATCAATCTCGGCCGCAAACAAGATTGCCTTCACTTTTATGTGGATGAAAACAAGACAACGGAACGAGGGAGACAAACAGGAGCTGCGGAATTGGAGCAGATATCTTTGTTTCAGTCGATAGATTGAATGGAGGGAAGGTGCCGGAGAGGCTGAACGACCACTTGTGGGGAGAAGGATAGGCAGAGTAATGGTCTCAGAACAGAGGCATGCTAATGCAGGGCCGCCTCTATTGACCTTATGTGAGGCTGAATCAAGGGTACTTACAAGACGAGAAGCCATCGGGATTGCTTGGCCATTCCCAAACACAAGGCCAGGCAGATGACCAGATCCAGAATGAGCACCAGCAGATAGGTCAGCCATCTAGGACAGACACCAACAGCCTGTGTTAAAGCGCTACATAAACAGCAGATCACATCAAAATACGCCAGATCAGCTTGTTCTGCATGTGAGAATTCTTGTATCCTAGTTAGAGCCCGTCTGTTCCAGGTCATTTCAAGCCTTCGGGCTTAATAATTTACCACCATAAATCCATAGGCATTAATATTTTAAAGCTAGAAAATGTCCTTCACAGGGAGCAGTACTGACTGGACTTCAAGTACGAGTGTCATCAACAAAGGAAACACATGAGTCACACTGAAATTGACAAGACCCGATTGTGCTGTAAATCTCTTTTGCAACAGCAGAAAATATTGATCGTCCAGATGCCAGACTGAGCGAATAATAGTTTGAGATCCAGTGGCGTCCTAACAGGCTGCTCTCAGGATCAAAGAACTGAGAAAATGCAATAAAAAGGAGGTTGACAGCTATGGGATAACAGCACTCTTCTATTCTTCAAAGAGACTATAGGCAGGGATGTTGCTTGTCACAAACTACAACTACCTATGATGTATTATGTTTGATTTATCAACAGATATTGTATTGATATTTTCCTGGAATATCGCAATATTTGATCTTAATTTTTTTTTATATTCAATACATAGATACAACAAGTGTATACATTTAACACACAAGTTATTTTGTTGATTCAGGGTGCGATTCATTGATCTGTTCCAGTGCGAAATTTAACTGAAAGTCTAACTGGACTGAGGTCATAACAATACGTTGTGTGTTTTCATGCAGTATCTGATTTTTTTCTTTCTGATTCTCCCCCTTAAATGATGGTTATTATTATGAGTCTATATTGCAGGAGTTACAGTATCGCAATATATTGTATCACCACTCCTGCATCAGGCTCTGTATCATATTGCAAGATACCTGCCAATTCACAGCCCTAATATAAAGTCTTGAATTGCACCCTCAAATGAAGGAATAGGTCAACTATACAACATGGAAAGTTGAATTCTGAAGCTGCTTTCACATTAAGCATCTAACCAAGTACGATATAGGGGAACATTTTCGAAAAAAAAAAGTGCTTCTTAAAGCTCTGACGGCACCTCAGCCGGGTTTTATGCAGACAGCTGTAAACAAGACTCAATTCCAAGGGCGAATATGAATCATGCTCCAAACATGGAGTCTGATATCATGTTGAATCAAATAACACGAGGTTCGCGGTAATAGCTGCCGTTCATCAATAGAGTCCAGACACCGGCTGTTCGTTGTGAGACAGTCGCGTGAAATCCAATCAATGCCCAGGAGATTGGTGTCAGGTTGCACAAAGTGTAGCGCAAAATCAGTTTTTAGAGTCACTGTCGGGGCATGAAAAGTAGGATGATATGAGGAAATATATGCATGACATTTTGACAGATGAAATATATAATGCTGTATAATGTTAATCCAGGCGTCACAATCTGGTTTTATTAAGAGGCTCGCAACGGGAGGCCGGCACCATGGAGACATTTTAAAGGTTATTGTAGATGAGAACAACTGAAGGCGCCAAATCCTTTTTTTTTTTCAGTAATTAATGAACAGCAAAAATCACCCCACAGGCCACTTCCATCTCTGACCCCTCAAACTTGGCTGTCACCCGCTTGTAAGTTCAATTTTTACCATCTGCTGTTCACATACACATTGAATATGGGAGCAGCAAGAGCACCCCGAGTTCAAGATCATGTCTGTACACGTGTCCTCGGATCTCAGCTATAAATTGTAATAGAAGTGGGGCGGCGTACGGGAAGGCCTTTTGAAGTGCACCGTCTGTATTTGATTCTCTCAGAAATCTCTAAAATAATTGAATTGCTGTGCTAAGGACACGAGGGGTGGCGGAGCGCCAATGGTCAAACGCCGGGTGGAATAAAAACATGGTTGATAGAAAGAGGGAGCATATGCGCTGACTGCAATGACAAAGAGGACAAGGCATCAGTGGGCATGTCCAGAGCACCACGTTGTTTTTATGTGGGCTACAAGAGTTTGTAATATATGTAGTTGTTAAAAATTAAGTTCACTAAAATGGATCACCTCCAACCAGAGTGCTTTAGGTTGCAGAGTTTTCCCAAAACACTTTAGCTGCATCAGGGGAATTTTCAGCTTCAGAAGGACGTACTCTGCTTTCACGTTCACCATCATCAAAGTATTTAAAATATTAAATATTTAAAAGTGGGACTTGACAGTATATATTTCTTACTCATTTCATGAATAATTTCCAGACTATAAGTCGCTACTTTTGTTTACCGTTCTGACCCTGTGGCTTATACAACAATGAATACACTTTTTTTTTTTTTTAAACAGATTTTTGCAGACTAAGGAGCATCATGCATCTTTCTTAAATTTAGTGGGACCAGCTAATAACCAGCTATTCCGGTGTACTCTATAGTCTGGAATTTACGGTACTTAAAAAATGTTTTCATGTTTTGCTACACCTGGTATTAAAGACAATGTATTCTGTCTGCCCTTATGAACATCCACTATGATGGTGACTTCCCCTACATCTGATAGAAGAACAATAAGGGGAAGAATTACAAGTTTGTTGGCAGTTTGAGAAGAGTCCAGTAAGACCTTAAAAACCTCCTCTTCCTTCATCTTTACCATCTAACCCACTTTGCTGTCGATCTGTTAAGTCTTTTTTCATGCCTATGAATTTCATCTCTGGCCTCTTCATAGTTTCTCATAGCTCTCTTTTAAGAACGACATTTTTTTTTTCCCAAAGTGAAAAGCAAGCCAAAACAAAATTGCTTTCAGTGTGAGGAATGGTGTGCAGCTAAGGAGATCATTCATGGTCTAATAGCCACTCTGCCATGCATAACATTGTGTGAGAGCAGTAAGCACTCCGGCTCCAACAGCACACACACGGCAATGAGCTCAATTTCAGCTTTCATTTATTTAGCAATCAGGAAAAATAGCTCTTCCAGCCTGTGTTCCCAAGAGGAGATCAATAAAATCCCATCTGCTGCGTGTCTGGCCTGGTTTGCTCCTCATTCCGTCCTGAGCAGCGTGTTTACGTCGCTCACGCACACACACAAAAGAGAAATCACCGCGCTGTGGCAAATCCATCTACCTGTAATACTCCACGAAGACTGTTTGGTCAGCAATTGAAGCCAAGTCAGTGTTGGCTTTGTTGATGTCCGGCAGGGCGGTCAATTCTCGTAAGACGTTGTTGACCATCAGCTGCATGAAGCGCAAGGCTTGCAGGTAATCTCCTCTCGCTGCAAAGATCTCATCCAGCCGTTCCAGGTGTCGCTTGAGTCCGGTTTCCATGTGTCCGACGGAGCCCGATGCCTAGCGCAAACAGAGATTAGGAAAGAGTCGTGAGAGGTCGTGACCTTGAGATGGGCATGGAACTTTTTCTTGAAAGTGCTCTCAAGAGCCTTCTTGAGAAAACATTGTCGTGTGTTTTATCGGGATAAACAAACACTGACAGCGATTCCAGGGAGAGAGGTTATCACGTTCTTTGATAGTGAGTGTAGCGGGAGGAGACGCGCCGGAGTCGAGTAAGTGCGTCGCACTTTTTAGTTGAAGCAAAAACAATGGGAGAAAGTGTCCGCCCACGCTCTCGCGGCTTTAATGGCGCTGGGAACAACTCGGCTATACAAATGCTGAGGAAACAGTTGCTCTCTTCACAGAGAACACACATTTGTCACTAATATAAAATGCCTCGAAAATCTGCAGGATAACACTATTAATCCAATTTTGAGAAACACGACTAACATACTGTTTCCTCAAGTGTACAAAAGTGCTTAAATAACAATCTTACTTTGTTACAATTTGGGGCACCTTTTTCTGTGGTGAAAAGACAGAGAATTTAAAATGAGTAATAAAAGTTGAACAAGTCATATAAACACACGAAAACAACGTCAGACTTGACGGTGAGATACAACATCCTAAAGAAATGTTTCTGTAGATACTTGTAGCTAGTGACTTGCTGATGAGGCTTCACGAAACACTGTCCTCATTTTTAGGGCCAACTAGATGGCACTCTCTGCTCTAAAACCTTTGGATTTGAACAACCATTTTAGAGAAACGTAGATTCATTTTTAAACCAAGAGTGACACCTAGTGAGCTCTGACAATGAGGACACTGTTTCATGAAGCCTCATTGACCCATCACTTCCTGCAGCTAAAACGCTTTGTAAGACCTACCCTCACAAGAATCAGAAAACCTCAACGAACCTCACGAGAAGAAATGCGAATAAAATAACTGGGATAGAAATGATCTAAAGAACATTTACAATATTTTAAGCGTACATTCCTCAGAATCTGCAGAGTCTAATCTGCGGACATGGAATGAAGACCTACCAACTGAAATGTGGAAATATTAGCGTAAGAAAATGATCGGTAAATACCCTTTAAAATCTCTTCAATACAAGTGTACAAAACACCAGAAAATATCGATAAATTGAACCAGAAAATCCTAGATTTTTGTGCAAGGTATCAGAAAAAAGGAACGTTTTCATTGTGTATGGAATTGCCCATGGATTTTGGACTGATGTGATGTCAAAAATGAGAAAATGTCACGTATTACCAGGACAATCATAACTACAGGAAGAGCGAAATTATATTTCATCAGTTTCATTGAGCAAAAAACTGTGTTGTGCTGACATGGGAGAGAACCTGAGACTGAGTCTCAGCTATGTCCAGTTTGAGAAGAATGTAAAAACACTGGAGGAAAAACAGAAATAACTTTGTTGTTAATAGTCGAAGCGCAGAGAATGTGAGTTTAGTAAATATTTTCATGTCCATGAAGACATGAAAACTTTTTAGTTTTGATCAAATAGTTTTCCTATGCAATATTCTTTTTAAATACAAAAATCTGTTATTTCAATGTAACAATAATATTTTTCTTTAAGATTAATTTGTAAAGGGTGCTGAGACTACATCATGTTCGGTCTCACGACTTTCTCTTTTCACACCCACATCTTGTGACACATGTTCCACCATGGCGGCACCCTCTTCTTCACCTCCCTTGACCTGAAACGTATTCACAATCCAGCCTTATTTCCTCCTGGTGTCATTCGGAACTCAAATAAATGCATAAATTAGCCTTAAGCTAACTGTCAATAAACAGAGTATTTGGAATTAATGATTTTGCTCTTTGATGCTAAAATTCTGATTATAAAAAAAGCGATAAGTTCAACTTGCAGCCCACAAAAGGACACAGTGTGCAGAAGAAGACGACGGCAGTTTACCACTGAACTTTAAATGAGTAGGAGGCGCGGCGCTCTCTGAAACAGCTGTCTTTTTCTTCTTTCCCGCTGAGAGTTGTTTGCATTTACCGGTGAACAAAATAAGCATTGTTTGAGAGAGTCTCTGCAAGGCAATGAACTGAAATGGACTTGTCTCTCAACGGTCAGTCCGGCTTTGATTAAATTGAGCCGCTGACAGCGAGAGCGGACAATCAGCGCGGAGACGGGGTTAACACACCCAGGTGGGTCCATCCTCCTCTCCAGCACTCCCACGGGAGAAGCCAGTGATTGCCAGTAAACTGTTCTCACTCCAGATCGCCACACAATACCCTGAATCTTATCTCCGCGGCCGAGTGTGAGGAATGGGATCCATCAGCTCACTGCTCAGTATGATCCACATTTCCCTAATCTGAAATGTCCCTGCTTCCTTTAAAATGGATTACAGCTCTCTTTTTCTGAAAGCAGGTCACGAGGAGGCATCTCGGTGTCTCAGACTGATTTTTACTGCCGCTTCTATTTCCGGGATTCACTGTGTTACTTTGACGGTAAAACAATATAGATTATCTCGACAGTTTAAAGTCAATAAGGGGAGCGATCAGGGAGCCAAAAAAGAGATTTTACTTTCAAAGAGAAAGGAGCAGCAGTAAATGAGGTCCATTACATTTTTTTATTTACTGTTTTTAGAAGCTTCTCAGAGGACGGGTTTAAGCTGAATGCACAAAATAGAGGAGAGAAAATCCATGGGAGGAAAAGTCAGAGCTAAAATTCAATAGCAGAGAGAGAAGAGTCCTCATGGTCTATTCTTTCCCTCCGTGATACATGATGATCCCTCACAGGAGGTGTGAGGCTGCGCATTCTCCGACAAGACGTGAGGAACTACGAAAGGCTATCAGGAGAAGCCAGGAATCGCAAATCACTAGCCACACACACAAGCCTGGCGGGAAGATTTCGGTCACGCCGGTGCCTATTTACTCTGCTGCTTTCCGGATTTGAGCCCAGTGTGAGAAATCAAACTCAGCTGACGCCCTTGAGAGTCCACAGAAAGCATTTTGTGAGTCGTAAAATTGGCCCTGATGTTCGAAATGAGCTAATAGGGGCCCACGTGAGGCGCACACGTGAACTCTTGACCTATGACAATGCGTGAAATTTGGGTTGAATCCCAATATCTTAGCCATGCATCTATTATTAATGTCATCAGAATCACACGTGTGTGCTGTACAAAAATATATATTGATGGTAGTCAGTCGGCGACCCTGATCTGGGGGCCAAACATGGCCCTTTGACTATATTTATTTATTTCTTCTTCGTCTTATTTACTCAATTTGACTGCAACAGAAATATAATTTCCTTGTTATATATTTTATTTATTGATGTACTTTTATTTTGTCTTTTCATTTGACTATTTTATTTGAGAATTTCTTGTCCTGTAAAATAAATTGAAATGGAAAATAGAATTCAAAATGTTTAATTTAGTTTCCCCATCATGTTGTTTTTAGGCACCTCACAAGCTTCACAGTACATAATGTGGCCCCTGAGGAAATGTTATTGCCCTTGTTCTAGCCAGTGACTCGCAGAACAGTGGTCGAACAGTGCTTGAGCCATGTGGCTCACCACCTTTCTCCCACAGGATGATGCTAACTATTTATGAGTGTGAATTAATTATTCATTAAATGACATCAAGGACATGACACACAAGTGACGCAGAGTTACGGGAAAATAGGGAAAGTAGAGGGAAGAAATTAGTGGATTTTTTCCTCACTCCTTTTTCTCTAATGTAAATGTAAACAAGGATTATTTTTTTCTTTTTTCAAAAGATTTCCCTATTGATAAATATTTTTATGAGCTACATTTTTCAATATATTTATGCTATGTTTTTAATTTATGTATCATGTATTTTTCCACATTGTATGTTTAAAACTACTCAGCTTTTAATGCAATTTTTCTCTTTTTTAATACCACTTAAATTATATTTTGAGATTATTTGGATTACATTTTACCATAATAACTAATGAAAACCATTATTTTTTGTCATGAGGCTTCCCAGTAAGGAACTTATCTCTGTTGATGCAGACATTTTCTTTGCTGATGAGTCAATAATAATTTCAATTTCATTTATTTAATATTACAATCCAATTCACTATTATTGTCTCACAGACGTCAAGAATCTCTGTGCGCTCAGGCTCCAACACTCGTAATTACAGTGACAAACCGACTCTGGCAGCGAAGCATTTAGAATAAAATGACCAATATTCAACGGCAGCAGGGGAGTTGCGATGCTCGAGCTGTTAAGATAACAAACAAGGCTGTTGAGATTCTCCAGGGTCATTTCAATATGCTCGGTTTGTGTTGGAACAACAATAAACTCCTTGACTTGCCCCAATCAAACCAAAAGGCTCCATAAAAACAAAGATTTTGTCATTACTTTAAACCAAACGACGGATGACAAAAACATATTTTAATCCTGAAACACACTTTTAGTTTGAAAGGACAGCCTGCCAGTGAACACTTCATCTCGGTAAGTAGAGTGCATCACATCAAGCTGCGCATCTTTTTTCGTCTATTTAAACAGGAAAGCCTCTCTCTTTCCCCTTGGGCCATCGCCGCTTCTAATGCAGTCATGGTTTACAGTGCATCAGCCCGCCAGATTAGAGCAACGCAAAGATCCTATAGAGGAAGTCTGCTGCAGGCGCGCGCTGTCATCAGAGACGGATCCATTTACAACGGCTGGGAAAGCATTAGACTCTGCCAAGTCGATCACAAGCTGAAGCATTATGACCACCTGCAAGTGTAGTCTTGAACTCCACCGAACCCCTAAAAGGAGTGCTTCAGTATACTACCAAGATATCCGCCACACTTCTGGGTTATGAGGAGGTGACGCTGGAAACCATGGCTTCCATGACAAGCAAAACTTAAGGGAAGATGTGTGTTGTTTATTGTGAGCACTTCAGATGCATCAAAGCTCCTTCAAAGCACGCCGATGACGCACCGAGTTGCAGCCTCTTCTTCTGCGAGTGTGCGGCACAAGCTGATATAATATTCATCCAGAGTCATATAAGCAGGAACCAGAGTTCATTTAGAAGCAAATTTCTAGTTTTTCTGAAGGGCATTTTCAGAATTTGACCTCACACATCATTGACCTTTGACTATGACCCTTTCATAAATTCTCTATGTGTGTTGGTTCTCATTCAGCTTCTTGAGTTGTGTTATTTTTCATGGATTCAACCTTGGAGACAAGAGTTTTTTTTAGGGATACTCTGGCTCATTCCATAGACACGAATCTGTTCACTAGCCACTAAAGGTTTATATGGAAAAAATAAGCAATACATAACCCTGTTTTCTAATGTAATCATCCCAATGTTCAGTATTTCCATGAAAATTCTCTCATAAGAATATGTTGGATAAGAGTCACACAAAGCTGCGAAATCAGTCAAATCAAATGGAATCAAAAGATTTGTTACTCAATTTGCCGCTCACTTTTAATGGAAAACCAGGACTTCTTTAGACTAGACTTAAAATAGAGTGGAAATAAAATGTTCTTTTTTTAAATCATTAAATGTCACGCAGTAAACTTTTTCATGGTTCAACCAGACCGTTGTAATTATTCTAGATGCTCGAAAAGCCATCGCAGCTCAGCCGTTCTGTGACTGCGACACAAGGTGCAACATACTTTTATTTAATCTTGCAGAAATTGGACTGAAAGTGCTGTCCATCATGTTGAGCTTTTGACAGGTTGCTTCATCTGATTTCCTCCTGATGCACAGGCAAATTATAGAGATCGTCTCTGCGCCTTTTACCTTGGAAAAAAAGAGGTTTTCTAATAGGATGCAAGGGTGTTTTTTTTTTATTATGACAGCTCAGTCACTTGCATCCGAGTATGTTTGAATACTCTGTGTGAATGGCAACGGGTTGGTGCGAGGCTTTTGATTTTAACTCTCAAGGTAGTGCTCACTAGACTGGTGGCATTATGAGGCGTAAACAATGAGCAATTTCATTTTTGTGACGCTATTACTGACAAGAGAGGGCAAATTTAGGAGCTCTCCAAAATGCAAAGGAGACAACTGACTACTTTCTGCTTAAAAATTGTCAAAATGTGACACCATACGAGACAGAATGTGTTGACCATACACACAGAATTGAGCTCCGAACTGCCATTGTTGGTTGAAAGTTGTCAAGGCAACCAAGCTTTGCAGTCGAGACCACTGAACCGGGGGTGAGAACAAGACCAGGACTGAGACCAAACTGACTATAGAATACAGATGCTTAAGTCTATTCGTCATACAGACACATGAACAGAAATACTTTCAGTGGAGCAAACAAGTAGTCAGTTTGGTCTCAGGCCCTCTAAGTCTTGGTCTTGGATTCAGTCTCCGACAACACAAAGGCGACGGCCAAACCAGCAGGTATTTGGCATCCAGATGGTAAGCAGTTCCATTTCGGTTCTCATCTCAAAATAAGCATGAACAATAGACTTAAAAAAAGACAGAAGCCTCACATCCATTAACACACTGCAGATGGAAGCTAATCCTCCTCTTCCTCGTTGTGAGTATCACATCTTTGCGGGATCTTGTTCTCCCTCTCCCCCTATCATCCCCATCTCTCACTAAGCCCCAAAATAACTCCTCTGAATACAGGTCAGGAGTTCTATAGAATGTGAAATCCCTATTTACAAATCCAGCGGCATCAGTCTCCTCGATTCTGTGTCAGCGCCAAAAGCTGATTTAGACCCCCTGCAGTGGCGATGCTGCGGCAGATGTAAACATGCCAGTATTGGAGTGGCTGCCAGATCCTTCATCACGGAAGTTATACACACTCCCATAGAAAACTCCAGATTATGACTCATGTTTACACAACAGAGTGCGACAGCACGTGCTTGCTTTTTATGATTGTTGTGAACTTACCAGATTGTTGATGGTGCCCAGGGTGCGGTTGGCGCTGTAGAGCGAGTAGGTCAACTGGTACACGCCATCGTTGGTCTGGCTGTTGCCATAGAAACCCACTCCTACAGCTGAACTATGAAAGGGAAGGATTGGAACTGAGTCAATACACATGATAAATTCAAGTTAATTTGATTATGTTTTGCTGGTGTGAGGGAGAAGCTTTTCAAGGACAACCTGGGAAATCAGAGACAAAAAAACCCTGGTGAGTGCCTTCGACACAAGGCCAACAGTGTGTGTGCAAAACACACACAAAAGCTACACTTTGAAGCGAATAAATCTTACCAAAATATGATATGATCAAGAGGCATATGATAAAGTTCAGAACCATTTCAGAACTATATCGACTCAAAGTAGGAGGAAGGTCTCTTGACCCAGAATTGAACACAGGCTACCGTGAAAGAGTGCAGAATCCACACCAATGCACCAGTTCCCAAGTGGACAAAGCTCCCCCAAACCTATCTAGCAACTCAACAACACATATAGTCATCACAAAGTTTGTTAATTTTATGGATCCAGTTCATGGATATAAATCAAGTTATCCACTTATCTGAACAGAGCTGCAGCTGATCAGAATCAGAATCAGCTTTATTGCCAGTCAGTGAGGATCCCACCAACTAGGAAAGTGAACAAAGAGTCCTTCAAAACCTATAGAACTCGAGAACAGAGGTTCTTAACCGCTTTGATCTCGGAGCTCACATTTTCCAGAACAAATAGGTCCAGCGCCCATTCAAGGAATAGAAATGATTCATGACTGTGATTACTGATTTTAGAATTACTGATTTCATTTGTGTTCAATAACCATACATGTAAACAAACCAAAGCCTTGTGAAATGACATGAAACCATGTGATCAGCGCACAGATATTTATCATCAAAAAGTCCAACCAGCAGCAGATGCAGGTGCAAGTCATGTTCTGTTGAGAAAATAGGAAAATGTATGTCATGAATAAAATTCTTCATAAAATAAATATTAATAGAATTGAATATTTCCTTTTTCATAAATAAACTCAAAAAAAGATAAGTGTAAATTACAGTATCGCCATAAAATGTTCTAACTCATTTTAAAAACTGCACCAACAGGTGAACAGTTTTTACTGCAACTTTTTAACATTTTCAAGAACTTCTTCATAGTGGGTATCAAAAATTTGCAGTTGTCAGGTCAATGTCACCATATGTGGCAACTGTATCAAAACCGAGCGTCTCGCGGCCCAGAAGTGTAAAACAAAAAAACTTCTCGCGGCTCTCTTGGGGGCGCTTGCGGCCCAACCATAGGTCCCAGCCCTATGGTTAAGAATCACTGCTCTAGAACACAACCGAAATGTTGGCATCAGTTCCCTGTCCCATCATCAACTATTCCTCAAAGTAAATTTAAATATGTCTGTTTAAGTTAATTTCTTTTTTCTTCAGGTAAGCTGACAGTCAGCTAAATGTCAACAATCACACAGTATATATTATAGCAAGATTTTTTAAGTCGATGTGAATTGTTTTTTTTATCCGTCACTTTCCCAGGGAAGGCATTCCCAGTTAGTTAGGGGCACCCTGGACAGGTCAGCAGTCCAGCACAGGGCTGTGCCAAGCCGAGCAGTAAAATTGAAAAAACAACGTTCGTGCTATGACTCCCCAACAACAGCACCTTTATTTGTTGATGAATGTTTACCGAGTACCTTGTTCATGTAAATCCAGCACATTCTCCATCCAAAATTCTTGCACATGTCAAATCTCTATTTTCTGCACTTTGTTTGAATTTGCTCAGTCATTTGTGACTAAAACCGCCATCAGAATTCTGCTCAGGATCTACAAAGGTATCCTGGTGGAATACACAGGGACCCCATTTTCCGCCTCCCTGCAGTTTCATCCCGAGCCTCTGTAATTGCCAGGATTAGTCTGCAAAGCCCGACACTCCGCGCCGCGCTATCAGCCGCCGCTGACGCAAGCAGCCATATCGGTTCATTGTACCTGATTGCGAGCACCGAGATTTCAGGCGCTGGGATCTGGGTGACTTTTGACCTGATTCGGGGGAGCGGTTCACACTTGCAGGTGGGAGCTCATCAATCACAGGCGTGCAGCGATTGGAAGCAAGGCGTCCCGGAATGAGGCTTGCAGACGAGGAAAGAGACATGTTTGCTCATTAAATTGCTCCTGTTGTAATGAAGTCAAGCACAAAACAACAGTCTGGAATAAATACAAACATGGATCTTGAGTTATGAAAGGCAAAACTGAATTTTGAAATGATGCATTCAACTACTCAAACCTAAGTTTACATCCTGCAGTGGTTTAAAACCTCGCTCTCTAAAGCTATAACAAACACTTGCAGGAGGTAAACACCAACTGCACCTCTATTTTTGCTGGGAAAAATTGTCACATTCATATTTGCATTAATAGAAGACCTATATTTCTAGGTCAGGATATCAACTTCGTAGTTCTGGGAGAATTTTAATAACTTTTGAATTTGGTTTTAACTAACATTTATAGTGCTTCCAGGCCGCATAAAAAGACGTGGTGCGGCAGATGTGAGCCTTGAGTTTGACACAAGCTGAATGAATTCAAGGAGAGATATTTTCGACAAATTTATTAAAGTTTATCCATGTTATATAACTACAGACTGAAATAGACCAATGAATTAAAGGATGTTGTTGAATTAGTTGCTGACGACCGAGGAGAAAGATACTTTCAAAATTACATTTCGAGAAATTAAATTAAGTTTTACTTAACACGATACAAATATTGACTACACATATATTTTTGTCTTTTAACTACACTAGAATCTGAAGTGTTTTCATCAACCCAACCACACACCATGAGCTAACCAGTAGACTAATAGTTAAGAAAGTCAGTGACTAGTCGACTATCAAAATAGTGGTTAGTTGCAGACCTAATTCTAATGTTGGAAACTTTTCAATAAAGCAAAGCAGAAGACTCACCACGAATCTCTCTTCTCTTCTCACCTCACGAACAACTGTTTTTATTTATTTATTTATATATATTAACTGTGTAGAACATTACGGCACAATAACATTGCGACATGTCATGATACCACCGTATCATAATCCATATCGTATCATGCAGTTCTTGCCGATACTCACTGAAAAGTGATCTTATTTTGAGATTGTATACCACACAATCCCAGCTACATGGTGTGAGAGATGGACGACATCTTGAACAGGTCGACTATCCATCCCAGCACACACATAGACAAGCAGTCACGCACACTCACCTCAGCATGTATCTATGTGTTTTTGGACCGAAACAGGAGATTATGAAAGTATGAGGAGAACATAAACACACCAGCAACACTACTCATCATCGGACCCCTTCCAGCAACAATCCTGAGTCACTCTCTTCTTAACTATATAATTCAAATTGGTCACGTTTACACACATTTCCTTCTCTAGAATAACTGTATAAAAGGCAAGCTAAATAAATTACACAACTGTTGGACATAGTCACGGCAAGACAACAACACCAGGCATGTTTTTGCCTTGTAATCCCCTGAAATTGTCTTTTTAAATGCCATTTATTACGCTTTTTAAAAATATATTCATAAACCTCGAACCACCAGTTTCAGCTGCTTGTCACTGCAGTTAGTCTTAATGGCAACGACAGGAAACAACTGGCTTCTGTTAATGCTGTGGGGCACTCACTATATTAAAAAAAAGGAAATTACAGTAATTCCTTACTCATTAAATTAGATAGACTGGGATGTAACTGTGATAAGAAACCAGCATCTGTCATGCTTCACACTCCCACAGACCAGCCTTGGCGTTGATGTTGGAAACGAAGCCCCTTCATTTAGCCAAGAGCCAAAGCAGTGACACGTCAGCGACAATAATGACACAGTAATGAAACAGTAATGAAGCAGGACATTGAGGGGCCGTTTCCTCTCCAGGGAAGAATTAATGTTCATATGAGCCGACAGCTGCAGCTGGACGTGTCCAACAACGTGTGCGCACTCTGGGGGTATTTGTCATGGAGAACTCATCCTTTCAACAATAAGCTGCTTAAGCGACTGTGTTATGAAGAGGACAATGGCGCCATGGTTGACAGGTAGTGAGTGGATCTAATGGCCGCGGTGGATGTAATAGTGGTGCATCTGAAGTTAAACATTTTCTCTTGAATCTGTGAGCGTTTGGTGGAGGCACTTGCTTCACGTCTTGAATTCAGCGTTGTAATATCAGATATGTTGGCAGTGGATGCTAGTGAGACCAGCTCTGGGGTCATTGGCTGTCCATCTCATGACATTTTTTGAACATCTTGTGATTCAGAAAATAAAACAAAATGTTCAGCCAATGCTTTTCCGCCCAACTCCCCAAAATACTACTGTGTATTTCAGGACTGAAAGTTTTTTGTTCTTGTTTTCTGAAGGGCGGAATAACAAATATTTGTAGGGGCACCTTATCCACAAGCTGCGTGACCCCACGGGCCACTGGGGGAGCAGTTTCATCAGGGACAAGCTCACAAGCTCTGACTTCGGGACCCGAGACGTTGCAAGGCGACAACAGTGATTTTGCAAAGCCCTTATAAAACAGAACACACACAGGATAAAAAAATCCCTATTTTGAGTCTGTATCTGAAACAGGTACACAACTGAGGAAGTGTATTCAAGTTGCCAAACATGGATTTGCATTTATGACCGAGAAGTGAGCTCTTGTCTCACAAGGGTGTGATGAAAGAGCTGTGTGATTGTAGTTGAACTACCATTCCTCTGAAACGTATCCACTCTCTGCTGGGAACCCATCGACGTCTTCTTTCGTCTTTTCAGCAAGGAAAGCTATTGTCGGCTAAGAACAGTATAGAATCAAAAGCCTTCCTTTGCACAGTAATCTTTGTCTATTATTTCAACCATTCTAAAAACTAAACAGGCTCACAAGTCATAGAAGCATGCTGAACTTACATGCCAACAGGTCTCAAGGTCTCAAGAGCCAAACGTTTCCGATCCTTTTCTTTTGGGTTAGGGCAAACGGAAAATTCCAGACTACAGTGTGCATCGGAATATGAGCCACACCCACTAAATTTAAGAAGTAAAATTGCTCTTGTTCACACATAAGCCGTAACGAACAATAAGCTGCGGTCTGCGCCGTAGAACAGTCAGTGGTGCTTAAAATGCATGAGGATCACTTCTTAAACTTGAAAATGGGGTCCAGCATCCAGACTGACTCATGTAACAAACCGGACAATGTTATGAACTAGAACGCCTCACATCTTTTATTGACAATAAAGCGCTCAAAATACACTATTTCACCCACGTGTCGGAAGTTTCGACACCACAGGGACTTATAGTCCTGAAATTATGGTAGATAGTTAATTCATGTGACATGTAACAGAACAACTATGCAGGCTATGTGTAGTACAGCTCCACGTAATTACAGCAAAGTAAATCTGATGGGTGCGTGAAATAATAAATTTCATCAACGGTGCAAGTCTTTGATGATATCCAGTTCCAATGATGTGGAAGATAGGCCGCGTTTGTACCAGCAAAACTGTCATTCCCCAAGACAAAGAGATGACTGATGGGCCGCAGAGGAACATCACGCTTTGCCACTTAAGATCACAACACGCCTTGTGTCCTGCAGCTTGTTGCAGTCATCATCGACTTACAAAGGGCAAACACGTACGTGTCACAAGACCAGCTGAGAGGTTCATTTCTTTTACAGCAGCGGGAAGGCTTTAAAATCAAAAAGCAGCAGCGTGATTTTGTGAAATGACTTGAACCAAACAACTGTGAAACATTCGACTCTGAGCGATATATGAGGCTGAGTCTATTTCATACTGGATGGTCACGAATAACAGTAAGTAACAGTAACACCGATTGTGCCGCTTCTCCATCTAATGATGCTTCATATGAAAGTCTATATGTATTCAAGACACAGTGGCAGCAGATGTAGGTTTTGATTAGTTCTGAACATAATGAGATGGGTGGAAGCAAGACACACTCAGGGACATGTTTCTAAATCTATAAAATTGAAAACAGTTGAAGGACAACACTTGGAAAATGCTGCTTCCATTTTAACTGAGATGATGGTAAACTAATCTGAGACTTGACTAAAGCACTGAGCTGAAACACCACGCTATCATTCTTGCTTTTGAGTTGTTTAACGTTTAAAATGTGTCCTACTGAACGATATAAACATTTTTGTGCTTCAAATATCTAAGAAAAAATGCTCTCCAATTGTTGTCTGAGGACTACCTCCCTTTCGTGCCCCAAGAATGGCGACCAATGAGTGAGATACTCTTCTCTTTCCATCTCCCAATGATGCAGTCAGATTGACTTTAAGGTCAGACATCAATGTGTGCTGAGGTGTTCACTTTTATACGTCCATGTGGTAAGTGATATCAGACACAATTGAAAGCAAGCAATTGCACGGATATTTTCAAAAGACTATATACTTAACATATATAAACGTGTGTGAGTACAATGCACTTTCATGGTGATTTTGCTCCCAGTTTTCTGCTGTTTATTTTAGACAAGATATAGCCAAGCGTAGCCCACAACCACAGCGCTACCTTGCTGACAGACATTAAGGAGGACTGTAAAGGATGTACGACATCCACTGTCGTCCTGTGAGCATCTGCTGTTCCTCCTCGTCCGACCTCATTCGGGTCTCTGTTTCAGGTTGTTAAGCTAATGTAACAGGACACGGGAGAATTGAGCCAGCACATGTGTGTAATGTAAGTGCAGATTATTCCACTGCTCATGCGGTGTTGGAGTTTCCTCGAGACCTTAGACCCCTAAAGGTGCTCAAGCACCAGCCCTTTTTCCTTGCATGAATGTTTTCTTCCTGATATAATGGGGCATTTATCCGAGTACTTGACTCAGAGAATAATTCCCTGACCTGCACCGCAGCTTCCCAGGACTCCAGTCGCAGTGTTCTAGGTACCCAAAACGGCTCTTCAAGCCAAAACCAAACCAAGATTAACACCTCTAAACACTATGTAGCCATAAATAGACACACAAAACATGATTTATTACCATGATGTGTATCATAAAGCCACATTTTCCACTCAACCAGTTAACAACTACAACAATAACCCTAACCCTGGCCATGTCTGACAGTCACACCATTTGATATGAATACTAACAGCAAAGGGATCTTATACATATGTGAAAAGGTGGAACACTATTAAAACGTCAATAATGTTCACAATGTTTATAACCCCCTTTAAACCCTCCCACAACTCCGACAGTTTGTCAGAGCTTTTAACCTTTCTTTTTAGCTGATTCAGACTATTACTTGAGATGATCATCATTTCATTTTGTGTCAGAAAGTGGAGCGCCAGCTTTGTAATGAGGAGCAGGCGGGAGTGCAGACTTTATTCCTCATGACAGTAGTTAGTCATCTCATTGATCGAAGAGGGCAATGAAGTCTGACGTGTGCCGAAATTGTATTTATTTCATAAATGGAGCCGAGTCATTTGAGGAGCAGAAGAGATCGCTTTGAACATAATTCCCTTTAAGTAAGAGGAGCTTTTGAAGTCAGAACGTCTGGTTTTGCTGCTGAATTATTTCCTAGGAGAGTTGATATTGGAGGACTGGACTCACCAGATGAGTAGACCAGTGATGACAGCAGCCCAGGTGACGCAGCAGGTGTGTGGTTTTTTGGTGTCTTCGTCCACGTCCCTGCGGCAGCAACACATGCAGAGCAAGTACACCACCAGAACCATCAGGCTCAGGCACAGACCGATGGCGCCGACACATGCCAGAATAATCAATGACTGAAACAAGAAGGAAAGGAAAAGACAGAGTCACTGTTTGATCAATGAATGAAGAAGTTTCTACAATGTATTTTTAGAGCTCATGGGGTGAAGCTTGCAGTCCAAGTTGGGAAGTAAGACTACTTTTCAGGTGTGGCGGACAAGGACATGAGGAGGATCATTTGTCTATAAAATTATCCTAAGTACACCTCTACATAACGTTGTATCCTTGTTAAGGTTAAAGAAAAAAGAAAGTCATATAGATCAACTTACAATAAAAAAAATAACTTTATCAACATTGTTGTCTGTAACAGAAAAGACTAAGTGAAAAGTGTATCAATTTGCCTGAAACAATATCATAATAATAATAAAAAAAAACAGCAGTGGCCCCACTATTTGAAATGGACTGGACTAGAGGAAGGGCAGGACAGGAAGTGATGATGAACTGCAACATGAATAGGATGCTTTTTTAATTAGACATAGGATGTCTAATTAAAAAAACAGAAAAAAGGGTGACTTTTTTTAAGAAGGTAGAAAAAACGCGCTTCTCATTTAGGGAAGAAAGGCGGGTGCTTGAGCAACACTAGAGGTCTATCCGTGCACATGCATGATTGAGAGGAATGAATTATGAATGCTGCTTTCAAAAGCAAAGTACACTCAGTGATGAATGATGCTGCCTTTCAAGAAATGTTTCATTCAAAGAAACGTTACACTTGCATCCAGATGACGAAAGTTTGCACTCAAAGTTGTCAAGTTCTGTGTCAATGAAAATCGCCACCAAACTTGTCACTGACGAATTCACTCATCGACAAGTCAGTGATGTCATTGGTCATGTGCCTTTGTGAGCTACTTGTTGGTGTCTCTTTATCAACTTTTGTTTTTTTCATGTATGTCTGTCTGTTTTCTCCATGTTCTTCTTGCCTTTGTGACTCTGTATGGATTCATTTTTTTTTTTTTTTATTGATATGCATTCATTTTTGTATTATCTTTTGTTATTATCTCTCCATCGATATATAACCTCCGAAGCCAGCTCCGTTTGCCAGATGGTAGTTTTCTCACTCTCCTCCCTGACCTTTTCTCAATTTCCCTCCACGCTTGAATTCCTATTCAGCCGTAACCCTAGTTCATTGTTCTTCCTCACTCCACTTTCGTTTTCTTCCTGACTCCATTCAGTCCGCACGTGAGCTGTTCTTTAAAGTCTCACTTTTTAGTTATATCTCCGTCAAGTTTATTCCTCGTGTGTGTTTGTGTGTGTATTCCCACCATCGAGTGCTTTCGGTTTATTACCACCTTGTGTGCTTAACTCAGAGTGTGTTTTCTGTTCTTCCAGTTTTTAGGTTGTAATTCTAATTCGCCTCTCTTGTTTTTTAAAAATTTTCCCCAGTCCCTGCGTGTTGTTCCACGTTTTGGCCCCGGCTTCCTTAGTTATTTGTCTGTGTATTGATTGTTCAGCCCATCGATTACATTTTGTAATATAATTTCGTGTTTCCTGTGTTCTCTGTCGACCAACACTTTCTGCATTTGGGTCCATTCATCCGGCTCCATGACAGATCCCAATTTCATTCATTCATTCTTACACTGTGTGTCTGTGTTTGCTCACTAACTAGAGCAGCTAAACAAGATGTACGATTTTCTATAGTGAATAAGTAGAACAAAATAATTTCCTTTTGACTTGTTCAGTCTGAGTTCATGCATGACATACTTAACTTATGTTCCAGATCATGTGACCTAATCAGCCCCAAGTGTGAGAGTCTGACAGTGAACATCCCTCCAGAAGCAGAAGGGTCAGGGGTCATCGCTCTAGTAGACACACATGGCAGGAGTTGGATGCGACTGCACCACAGAACTAATGCTGACAAGAAATACTGAAATGATCCCAGAGTTGGAGAGAGTACTGTCATGTGACACAGCCGCTCTCAGTCTTGTGATTCCTAAGTGTACAAAATATTTAAAGCCCGGGGGAAAAAAGAGGGAAAACCGAGGCGCTCTGACATGAAGAAAACAAAGGGAGTCGTAGTAAATTGTTATGGTCCGTGCAGAAAAATCATGAAAATATTTATTTGCCTGACATTAGTCTGGAGGAGTAGATGATTATTGTGGTGCATCCATCACCTAATGGTGCTGTTTATCTTCTTTCCCGAAATGAGAAGGGCATCGATTAAAACTGCCAGTTGTTTTATGGTGGTCTGTTTTATGCTCTCTATCATACCGAACACGGAGACAAAGGGATATATTGATTGATCTGTTGTTAGAGCAGCATGTTTGTGGGTGAAATGTTGCAGTGTGGATTGAATTTGGCTTCCTGCTACTGAGAATTTAATCTAATGGCATGTGAAAAACGAGTGATTATTGAAGTAAAAATTCACACGAAACGAACTGCGAAAATAACTGATAGCATCTAGATGCACCTCATGTTGTAACATACTGTATGTACTCAATAGGAGCTATTGTTAGTTATGGAATTTGCGATACAGATAGTCTCTTATGCATGTCAACAGTGACACATCCCAATTTCCTAAAATCTATATTTGGGTTTTTTTGCATGCTTGCTTGCACGCATTCATCCATGTGGTTTTCAAGTGGGTTTTGGTGTGTATTATGGCAGATACATGAGTCAGCTTTTAATGTGTTTTTCTCATTCATACTGTGTCGGTTTCTTTCTTTGTCTTTACAAGTAAACTTTTTTTTTTATTGTTTACTTTTTGTGCACATATATGGATGCGTTTGTATGGACAGTAAATCAGCTTTTAGTGTGGAGTTTTGAGTGTGCGTGCTCTCTGGTAGAAAATATCGATATGATCAAATATCGCAATTTTGTATCGATATTTTTGCAGACATATTATGATACTTGTGTGACATTGTTTCTGTACTTTAACACATTCCTCAGAAAATTGAACTGAAAGTCCAACTGGACTCGTTTTCATGCACATAATACTATCCTTAAAATGATGGATCTTACTTTAATATATTGCTGAACTTACAGTATCGCAGTATATAGCAATGTATTGTATTGCCAGTGCATGTGCTCAGTTGTGCACAATTTTGTCCAAGAAGTTTTGGAACAAATTTTACTTTTGTGTGCTTGTATTTGTACTTTTAATGACTCAGAGCCTTTTATTCTTGAACAATACAAAATCAAAACACATTAAACTGGCCAAAGCGTCGTAAATGACACATCACAAAGACGGCAACAATTTAAAATATGCTACCAGAGACAGAAGGGGATACTAGTTAATTAATCCTCTGAGAAAACAATCAGCTGTTTCAAAGACTGGATTTAATGATCCAAAAAACAATATAAATCGACGATTAAGGAGCTAATTTGAGCAATTATCCCCAGTAATAGGAAACAATGCTTTATTCCCACAGCGTGATATTGAGTCAGAGACAGAGGAAAAGTTTTATCTCCCCCAGACAGAGGAAAACCTCCAGAGTACACAGATTTAGACATTTTAGCTGCTTAAAATAGTATAATCTGCAGCACGTCCAGGGATTTATTCTAAGAACCGTTTAGTCATGTAAACATATAATCTGTGAACACAGAAGAAGGAGTTTAATATCATAAAAAATTATATTTTACACTTCTTGATCCACAATTTCAAGTCATTTTTAAGTGGAATTTCTTAGGCTCTGCCGCAAAAGTCAGCTCCCACTCACCAAAAAGAGGATGTGATCTCTGCATCTAGTTGATGTAGAGGACGACCTCTATTAAAGACCCCAGTCACCCGACTCATAAAAGCCATTTCAGGTGCTTACTGCACTCTATGAAACCATCAGCCATGAGTTCATAACCACATGTCAGCGTGGGAACAGAACTTGGCTCAGTCCTTCCTTTAGTTGCAGCAACATAAAGTCCCCACCACCGCAGCTGTCACTTACTTGTTTCTTTTTAAGTGCTGTCGCCTGCTGCTAAATATATAGACTGTACTATAGCTCATAATTTAACAACATTAAAGGATCACAACTCGCTGATGCTTTGCACACCTTGGATGCTTATCTTCAATGAAGACACTGATGACTAAATCATCTTGTTACATAAGGCCAACAAGGGAAAAGGAAGAGAGTGAATGTTTTGTCCTTTTGTATGACCTTGGAAAAACCATTTGCTTGTTCATCATTCATTTCCGGCTACTCATAAAGGCACACAGTGACAAACAACACTCACAACACAAGACAACTCAGGGTCATCTGTATGGTTTGGGACTGTGGGAGGAAACAACCAAACATATACAACCAAAACAGCAAGGGTATCGGCAGAAAATGCGTAAACAAGATGCAGCCATTTCTCTCTCTTCTCTGAGCAGCAGACAAACAAAGAGGTCCTTGGGCAGACCCAAGACATGACAGAGAACCTTTGGGTGAATGCCTCTGTATTTCTCCAGAGGAGCTTGACTGTGGTTCATTTGGGCCTCTTTGCTCGGGCTGCTGCCCCCACCAAAGAGAAACTCGGACAAATACCTTCTTCTTCCGCCGCTTATCCGGAGTCGGATCGCGGAGGCAGCATTTGGAGCAAAGAAGCCCAAATTTCCCGATCTCATCCTTTCGGTCATTACCCAAAGCTCGTGACCATAGGTGAGGGTGGTAGTAGATCGATCGGTAAATCGAGAGCTTCGTCTTGTGAGTCAGACTCGGACAAATAAAAAATAAAAAATAAACTTTCAGGATGCTCAGACCAGGGATATAGTTTTAACATTATACTTAGATTAACTTAGGAGATGGGCAGCCAACTAGGTGTTCCAGCCTCAGCAATCCAAGCTGTGGCAGCTGTAGAGTTTTTATGTTCTCCATTTGCTTCTGTGGGTTTAATATAGGAACTTCAGAGTCCCCACAAAGTCAGAAAACAAACAGAATTAATGCGTGATTTCAAAGTGTAGGTGTTTGAAGTTCTCAATTGACCTTTTGCCTCTCACCCCGACTAGCTGGGAAAGACTCACTGCCAGAAATTGAGACCAGCTGTTTACCATTCTTCATGCCTTCTTCTATAACCAAGTCTACTTTTAGCTTGAAAATATCAGTATCAAAACATGAGACCTGGATATTAAGCTACAAAACATTCTGAAAACAGATGTTGAAGAAAATATCACTTGGGTGTTGTAAAAGCTATAAAAACTGTTGACTATTCACGGTACATAATAAAGGAAAAATTCATATGCAGGCAGCTAATACATGTCATGTGTCATCACGTGAGAACTCAGCTGTGTGTTGGGCATCCTCACCGTTACCACAGCGTCAAAACAAACCATGCACAAAAATACATTACTTCCTGGGGACTTAGAACGATGAAGAATAAGTTGAAGAAGTTTTTCCTCTCCAATAAATGAGCGCAACTGAAACTTTAACCATTTCAAGTTCACGCTGAGTTACCAACCTGCTGGTAGTTCTCCTCCGCCGGTTTGAAAGTGTTGTCCACCGGCTGGAAAACGAAGTTGAAGTGCGGGAAGTGGTGCAGCCAGTAGGTCCACCACGGAGCAACATAGTCGAGCCTGGCGGTGGCCATGCCTGCCTGAAGAGAGAGTCCCCCGGGCGGCTGCCGGCTCGCCTCCCTCGGAGACCACCAGTCGCCCCGCAGGTAACGAGGAAAAACAAGTTAAGGTAAGCAGGTCGACTTGTATCGCAGTCTCAGGAGAAACCGTGTAATTTCCCGGGGAACTTCTGGAGACATCTGGCAGTTCGGGATCTCACGCACGGGATGGAGTGGTGGCATGAACCTGCCTCCTGTGGCTGGGAAGGCGTGACTAGCAGGCCCTAACCCTCATAACACAAAGATAAATCCTGCTCCAGAAGCACACAACTTAATCCTGTAGGAGTTTATACCACGTTTTTACAGTCTCACGTAACCTGTGGTGTCGCGAATGTTAGTCACGGTCGCCATCTTGTTTGTTTAGCGTTTTAAGCGTTGCAGTAGTGGCAGTTTAATGGCAGTTAAATGTGTTTTATCGAGTAATGTTCGCCTTTTCCCCCTTTTTTCCATATCTCAGACTTTATTTAAGGCTCTAAAGCTTGGCATGCCAATTTTAAATCCGTTTTATAGAAAGTGTAATAGCTGTGTAACGAATAAACAGAACTGGAATTTAAATAAATAAATAAATAAAATAAAATGAAAATACATTCATCATTCAATGACTCTAAAAAAAATATGACAGTCCGTTAAAATATTCAACCTCAGCATTGCACATACAAAATAAACCTTTACAAATGAATTAACACAAATGAACAATTGTTGGATTTTTTTTTTTTTTTGACAAATCTTATTAGTTTTGCAGATGTTCACTATAAAACATGCGCCTCTGTGCTTTTACTGGTTATTAAATACACATGTATTAAAATGTATGTTAAAAAACATGTCAACTATGCAATTCTAAAGATGTCCCTTTAAATATGGCTTTTTAATGTCAGTATTTGCACATGCGGTAAAGTAGTTTTCCGAATATTAGAATTGATGAACAGAGTGTATGATGGAGGAGGATTCTGTCATGGAGATTAAGGATTTGACTGCGCTATTTATGACTGTTAATGTCTGACCTCTTGTGGACAACAAGGCAAACTGAGGTGAACCGTTATGAGCTGGACATAAACTGAGCTTTATCCATAATTTCACCAAATTGTTGATCAATATATTCACCTAATCTAATTATTATGGTTTAAAGATGATGCCTCTGGGAATTTATTTACATTTAAAAACCTTAAAAAAGACGGCACGCCAACAATTTATCAATTAAGCCCAATGCTTCTGCAATATTCTTAAGTCAAAAGCGTACAAAAGGTTTGTATTAATGTGTGTAATAATGTCATTTTATTTTTCTTGTTTTATATTTTTTAAATGAAAGTTGTTTTTCCAATGGCGCTATTAATGAAAAGAAAGCTACTGACACATAAAAACATGATGTATATGTTTGAAAACCATTATTAAAAAAAAAAAGTAATAGTCATAGCTGTGTTCTTGATACTACTGTAATAGTAGTCATACTTTTATGTGTTTGTCACTATTTTTAAAAGAAAAAACAAGCTAGGTCATGTAAACGCCTTTATTTACTCAGAAAACAGATGATCATCCAAAATGAAATTATGCTAAAACCCATTTGAAAATGAGCTTTCATTTCTCTCCACAGCCATCTAACAAAATCTCTGTGACTCAATCATCAGCTTCCAGTGGCGACGTCAGACACGAGTCGGCCGTCGAGTAAAGTCGACACCAGCGCTAATGTGATTGTAATTTTTCTGTGACTCGTGTCACATTTTAATACCCCAAAATCCTCCTCCTCTATTTGGCAAAAAGTGCTGGTTTAATTCTTCCAAACGAATCTAATTGATTCCCAGCTGACACTTATTCATTTTTAACTCTTCGTTCATTGTAAATGGGGAAATAGATTTAGGATCAGAAGGAGTCAGACGGAGAGTGAGAGCGGCTTGGCGAGTAGCCACTGGCCAATCCGCACATCTGTATGGAGAAAGAAAATGGGATCTAATCCATTATGTTAACTTTAATGGGCATAAATCAGAACAGCAGTTTCCCGTCCGACTGTCCGTCTGTTTACCAGCGAGGGCGCTGAACTCCAAGTCTGTCACCATGAAGAAATCATAAGTCGATCTTACCTTGGACTCACAGATCAGTCACAGTGTCTTTGCTTAGAGAAAACACAACCTTTATCTTTAGACTCAATGAAACTTCCAACGTTGCCAAGGTCACACTTAATTGAAGTGAAGTTAATGAGTAAATATTAACATTTAATGGTTGACTGGGAGCAGCTGGAGTGAGAAGGGCTTTCTGTTTGGAGACTGATCTCATCAAAACGAGACCTTGACTGTCAGTGGAGAGGTTTGCAGCTTTGTCCGACGTGACCAGGCCGAGGATCGCTGTCTGTTAGTCTGAGATCGTGGTGATAAATCAATCGACCTGTGATGGCTTGATGGGGCTTCATGAAACACTGTCCCTCAAAGCTCAGTAGCTACCACTCTTGGTTGAAAAATGAAGCTAGTTTTCTCTAAAATGCTTGTTCAAATCCAAAGATTTTAGAGCAGAGAGTGCCATCTAGTGGGCTCTGAAAATAAGGACAGTGTTTCATGAAACCTCATAAGCACATCACTACAAATAACTGGATCGCAATGAGCTTGTTCCCCAGCTGTTCTTGTGTGGACTCCACCTGATCATCCAGAAGATACTCAAAATAGAACCACTCACTTACTGGGAATAACCTAGTTCATTCCAAGAAGATGTAGGAAGGAGGTCAAATGTCATGGAATTACTGAGGTAGCGTCGCTGATGATTCAGCTTCAACATGGTTTTCACAGTATTAAATACTGTATTTTAATATCCTAGTATATATTATATTATAGTTTCTGTGTTATAATCAGCTCTTCCACATTCGGTGCAAAGTTGTGGTCACTGGTCACGGATTTCTTAACGCTTGCTCGGCATTTATTCACGCATCTTTTGTGCTGCTGCAGCTGAATGAGGCACTCTGCTTCTACTTTGTTAAGCTTGTTTCTTCTGGTGGTTTTGCACATTAGTCACCCAGGAGCACCTTGGCCATCGTCCAGGCACTGAAATAAAGATTTGAGTTTGGTTATGTGGTCTCTTGATTGTCCAGGAATTTGTTTGCTTTTAGTAAGTGGTGCCAATAGCTTCCCTTCTTGGCTACTGTCAACACCTCTGTTCACTTTTGGTGCCGGGTCTCTCGGGATGCAGCAGCTTGAAGGGTTGAAAAAGCAAACCTTTGCTGCATATGCAACAGCCTTCCCAGAAAACGCTCCATGAGCCAGATACGTTTCTATTTCTGGAGCGATTGTGTTAAAGTGGCGGCACAGGGGCCAGGTCTAGTCCGCCAGCCGCATTTCTGTGGCCGACAAGAGCTTCAAATACAATCTGGCTTGAAACTAAACGCAATACAAGTTGGAACTTCATGGACCATGATATCTTGCTGTTCAACAGTGCAGAAAGCAGAGACCATAAACGTCAAAAATTAATCTGCTAACAGGAAATGCAGATGGAAGGGAATATGTTGAAAGCCGGTGGATGTTTGTGCTTCAAGGAGAATGTGTTATGAGGCGGCGGCGGTGAAAGAGTACCACTTCTGTATTTTGACGGCAAAGCTTCTTCATTCTTCATTCTGTTTAAACTCTTATTCCTTGTTAAATGGAATTGTTTGGCCAGTGACGTGGACTGGCTTTAAAATTTCAGCCTCTTGCGTGATCCAAGTTGACACCTCTGCTTTACAGAATGGCATCTAATTCGGTGCGGCAACTGAATATTTACATTTACTGAAACCTAAAAACTCAAGTCGTGAGCTGCACACTTGCAGATGCATCACTGAGCCAGAACTCATGCGAGCCATTGACAGACAAACCTCTGTGCTGCTTCCGACGACATGCATATTGACTTTGAAACCTTGTTTGTCAAAACCATCCAGACTACAAACATGTCATCTTCAGGAGGCGCATCGATTTTTTTCATTTGCACACCGCATCTCCGGGCTCGAACCTTCCGACTGCGTGCTTAAAAACAGAAATCTCCCCACCACAGATTTCCCGAAAGCTGCTCTAAACACAAATTACTCTCAACTCGCCAAAATCAATAAGTAAATTTGCTGAAAAAGACTCCTCCGAGATAAAAGAAAACCTTGATAAAACGACTTCATATGCATTTCGCCCTGAAGGAAGACTCGTCTTATCTACGTGGAGCACTGAGCGGTTTCCTCACAGAATTTAACACCTCCACTCTGATAATTATTTGGATGTTTTGATGCACCTCCACGGCTGAAATGTGAAGTGTGCTTTGACTCGAAATCCTTTGAGTAAGTGACACTTGAGACACATTGTATGAATATGAATCTGACTGTGCCCTGCATTGACAAACTGCTGGATATGGTGCCAGAATTCTCCAGCGATTGCGCTGCCAATCAATCTCCTTGTTTGAACCCAGTGAACGGTGTGGGAAAGAGGAGTGACATGAATAAACCACCTTGTTCTGTGTCGTTCCCAATTCAGACTATATGTATCAGACCTGCTGTTGATTTATTCTTGTTAGTTCAGTGCAGACAAGTCGTCGCACCCACAAATAACAACCAATTTACAGTCGGTGCCCTAACAATGTTTGTTTCTCAAAGCTCTACAAAGGTCATATCTTTTCACAAACCACGAGAGCAACTTAGTGGATCAACATCTATAACCTTTCCCTGACACTAATAGGGCTTGTTCACGTCTCCACTATTGTTTTATAGATTACTTTTGCATTCACTTTTCACAGCATGTGAACAAAACAGCTGTTTGTTGGGAGCAGCAAGGTCTTTATCTTTCAAGACTGAAATACATCTCAAGTTCCTGTCTCTGCGAAATGTTGGGGAAAACCTTTATCTGCTGGGAGAATTAAATTCACTCATGGTTTATGACATGGAATTCTACAAAATCAGGTGGATGCTTTGAGTTGGCTTTGAAAGAGAACATGAAAAGGAAAGTGCTTGAATAGAGAAGTTGCAGAGAAGCTTAATACAAATCACAATTTTCTGCTCTTTAAAAGTGCTTTTTCAAACATAACTACATTAAAGATGAGGGAAAGTTCACCCTGAGCGCGGTGGGAAGGCATTGACGTCTTCAAAGTCATGTGGTGAGAGACAGCTTGTAACTGCTGTTTTGCAAACTGAATCTACCTGGCAGTGCATTATGGATGACACACAAGCATTAGATGGGTGACAAACCTGTGTCGCTAATACATTTTTATATTTTGATGGTAGCAAAATGGCAAGCAACATTTCTGGCATTAGAAACAATAATACAGACAGAATGTTGGGATTTATTTTTAAAATTAATTAACTGAATTTGATTACTTTTTAGTACTTCAAATGTGAAGCATCGCAATGACCTCAATGGGGCAGCAGGTGGCAGTGTTGCTATGGAACTGGCAAATCTTCCCATGCCTCATAGACCCAGTCGGTATTGTGAGACTCTAAAATGTATTTTCTACAGAAAATGTCATTCAAATCAATCTGTTTTTCAATTATTTTGATGGACAGGCAGAGTGATCGACAAACAGGTGTAATTAATACAGCATTTAAATTGTATACACACGTTGATTTTGACAGACTCGTATTATGAGTCAGAACGTCAAAGTTATCTCACAATTTATGTTCACATTTTAGGTGAAACTGGGAAATGGCAGAGGCTTTTGTTTAGCTTTACCATTAACACAATGGAATACTCAGTTAGCAGACGGAGCATTTACGAAATAGAAATACTAGTTACCTGGATATAACTCCGGTTCATTGAATACATACTGAGCCCGCTGCGCTTCTCTTTGCCCAGCTGAGCTTCTCTTTATTGCCAAGTTTCATAGCGGGCTAGCCTTACCCCCAGTGGAATATAAAGATCTTCCAGGTCAGAGGCGAAGCCTCAAATGTATAAACCAATAGCAAAGTCTGTTCCAAGGCTCATAGAACTGGAGTTACATCTAGGTAACTAGTGTTTCCCGTCTGTCAGAAAATAATACAATGTAAACGGCCTATAAGAACCAAAAAAACATGACTGACTGGATGTGTCACACGCTGTTGACACTGCGGAACTACCCATAACTGGCACTCCTCTAATGTAAAACATGAGTCTGAATGGGATGCCAGCCTGTCTTCTTCAAGTACATTTATCTCTTGTAGATATGACCCCCTTTCCATCAAAATATAGTTTTTTTCTGTCAATGTAACTACTAATTTAAATGCATGTTCCTTAGCTTAGCTTAACTTGACTTTTGAGCCAACCATCCTGTGGGCCACATAAAATACCCCGGTGGTCCAGACTTGGCCCCCAGGCCCTGAGTTTGACACCTGCTGTAATTGAATGTGTAAGTACTGAGTGTTCATTGCTTTTATTGCATAAGACCAATGATACTGTCATTTATGGATTCATAATTATATTTTAATTTAGTCCTCACACTTGTCTGGCAGAAATTCCCACTGGACAACGGCATTAAAAATGTTCCCTGAATACAAATGACTGTCAGTAAACAAGTCTTGAAAAATGATCAGAGATTTTTAACACAATAAAATAGTTGTTTAATGATAATGCCTCACAGGTAGCTGGTCCTTGCATCGCTATTCTCCATGCACTCTGGTTTCCTCCCAGGGTTCAAAGCCTTTAAAAAAAAGTTGCTGCAGGTTGCTTCAAAAACAGGTCGGCAAACACTTAATGAAAAAATGTAGAGAGGATGGTGTTTACGACGCTCCAGTCCGACCCCTTGTAATACGATAATGGATCAGTGTCGGACAATTTAATGATCGGGTGGTATACTACACGCTTACATTCAACAAACATCAGTTTAATTGAGCAGACATAATGACTTCAAGCTAATGAAACACTCCGGACAGTGAAGCTTTTACAGAAGAATCTCACCTCAAATGCTCCGAGTCTACATCCTGCCACACACACTGAGGTGGAACCATTAGGTGGCAGCCCAGCACTTTAAAGTCCATTTAGGAGCGCTCCCTGCATTTGTGTCGAACAAAATCTCATCCCATCATTGCTCATAGATCTTTGGTGTATAATAGTGTCCATGGGGTCTGATCTTAATGAAGGGATCTGCTGCTCATATGGGTCTTTCATCAGCAAGAGTCTCAGGGGTCAGACATGTGGGTACTGATGCTATAGGAAATTCATATCAAAGAGAACTTTGAAGTCCAGTAACTTTGACTGCTCAATAAAACTAAAAGTATGGGGTGAGTTTTGCACGGTGAAGTCTGAGGCTGGTATGTGTGTGTGGACCGCAAGGTGTGTGCAGGAGAGGTTTAATGAGTTGTTTACGGTACACAGGAGTGTGGACAAATATCACTATTCATCTTGAGCACAGTGCCATTTCTTGGGGTTTGATCTGAGTATTTCCTGACTCCTGTTCCCTGCTTCACTTCCAATCTATAAACACATTTTCAAGCAGTTAGGGACTGATCCTTTCTTCAATAAACACTCACAACTTGGGCAGAAATGAAACAAACATTCCGTTTTCTCTTATCTTCCCTTTTTTTTATTTCCCTTGGTCTCACCGTCAGTTGGTTCCGGTACATGTTTACTGGCAATCGCCTTCATTTTTGAGCTATCACTTCCCATTAGATACGCAACACAAGGTGGATTTTTTTCTTCTTATTTTCAGCCAAGGAGCAATACTTGGTCAGGTAGTTATTACATGTCAGTGAAAACAATGTTTTTAGCGGCGAAAGATTCAGGATATTCAAGGAATCAAGAAATCCCTGCAGCTCTGGAATTGATGGGTCATGACAAAAAAAATCACATGGCTAAGACCAGCATGCAACATTTCCATCCCCTTATTCATTCACTAACTTCCAACCCATCTTCACTCCCACGGCGTAATATGTTCATGTTGGTAAAGTGGACTTTTGCCTCTGATAGTGACACCAACAGTAGTTTTCCTTCACGCGTAGCTGTGGGGCCAGGTGCATCTTGGCGGAGGAGGATGTCACTTGCTATACAAGCCACTTATAAACACTAGTTCTATACAATATATTTCACAATATAATGTAACTCTACATTAGGGACACTAAAGTAGAGAACACCTCCACGGTACCTGCTTGACTAAACCGCTAAAATCCGTTTTGAGGGGCTTGAAATAGCATGTTGGTACATGTCGAGCAGTGTCTTTTATTTTACACAACGCAGAAGGCGGAACATTCAATTGAAAACTTAATGCGTCAACATGCAACACGTCACAACAGGACGCAAAAGCCCACTTTCCCAACGTCAATGTATTATGCAATGGGAGCGAGGATGAGATGCAACAGCAAGAAGGAAGTAAAGAAAGCGATAGATATGGAGAGAGATGATGAGAGCATACGCAGGGCGTTTTGGTATGGACGTAGGGCACAGAGGGAGGCATCAGTGGAGAATGTGAGAGAATGATGGCAGAAGTATTTGATGACAGGGATGGTCTAGATAACTTCCGAAACAAATGTGTGAAGGCTTTATTTGCAATATAAAAAGTTCTTGTGTGTAACAAAAAGCCAAAACTAATCTATCGAGAGTCACTTACCGAACCAAATTCTGTGGCTCTATTTTTGTTCTCCCCGTAATTTCGCCAACAGATGACGGAATGTATTTCCTGAGTGACTGTCTTCTACGTCAGTGATTCTCAACCATAGGGCAGGGGCCGGTGTTGGGCAGCGAGCACCACCAAGAGGGCCGCTAAAAGATTTTTTTGTTTTACACCTTTGGGCTGCGAGACGCTCAGTTTTAATACATTAGCCACATATGGTGGCACTACTGTGTGTCTGAATTGACAGCTGCAAATCTGTGATAGTAAACAACTATGGAGAAGTTCTTGAAAAGAAAAAATGATAAAGAAAGTGATGTTCCCCCCCAACAGTAAAAACTGTTCATGAAAGCACCTGTTGGAGCAGTTTGTGGCAATACTTTCATTTACTTATATCTTATTTGGAGTTTAAATAAAATATATTATTTTTTTATTTATGATATTTAGGTTTTATTGTATTTATTTTATTTAGAATTTTATTCCGTTTTTCCAATTTTTCTCAACAGTTTGCATCAAGTGTATATTTTGTCTTTTTTTCTTTAGTCATTTTGATGAGTATGACTTGTAACTGGTTCTGCTGCTGGTTGGACTTTTCGATGACCAATAAATGTCTTTGTGATGATGACATGGTTATCATGTCATTACGAAAGGTTTTGGTTTGGAAGTACATTAAATATGGTTATTGCTCACAAATGAAATCAAGAGTAATGAATCAGTTCCATTACTTGAATGAGCCTCAGGCCCATTAGTTCTGGGAAAGTTGGGCCCCGAGATCAAAAAGGTTCAGGTTCTGTTCTACGTGACCTTGGTCCTCATTCAGAGGGTATTTAAAATAAACATACACCCCTGATCTACACTGTCTCCCTTCAATCCATAACAGTTAGCGCCTTGTGGATTGGGAAAATACGCTATCGGACGCCCCCCTCCGCGGTTATTGCTTTTTTGAATCTCTGACTCAAATCCCCCCTCCGTTTGGAGTGATGTATACATATGAAAGTAGGTTTTTGCCTGAAAGCCCAATGGCTTGGCGGCTCCTGAGAGCATATTTAACCGCAATATCAAAGCAACAATCCCTGCTATATTGAGACTCCAGAACACCCCCGGTACAGCCCTATGATGTCAGATATTTGCCTAGAGAAGCGCATGTGGTGTGGCTTTTTTTTTTTTTTTTTTTGTTAATGATGAAAGGTTGTTTATTTTATTGTATGAATGAAAGGGATGGAGGGCAAAATAAATAGTCAGAAAAATGCAAATGACCTAAAAATAAATAAATATGATGAAGGGGGAGCTGCCAGACGACCATCTGTCTCTGTCTGTAGTGTAAATGAAATAGACCGCAGACTCGCTGGGCTCTCTGGAGATTTTCATGGACACCAGATTGCAAAAAACATAAAAAATAAAAATCAACATCTTGTGGGTTAATATGAGGCTTCATAAACATATACATTTTCATGATTATTTAACAGTCACATTGTGGTGCAGTTATTATGCTGTTCTGAAGTCAGATTTTTCCTCATTATTTTTCCTGATATGACATCTGTTCGTTGCAGATTTTTATAACTTGTCTGTTCCACCCATTTGCTTTGTGTTTATTAATTAAAGTGATGAATTTGTATATTTTTGTAACACTGTTATGCATTCTGGTGCTAAAAATAAAGAAAAAAATAACCTCATTAACACCATCTATTTTAATGTTCTGGTTTACCGGCTCACTTTTTGGTGCAGTTGAGACTGACTTAGCTGAGTGTTTTTTTCCCACTGAGTGTTGTGGTTTCAGAATGAAGAAGCCAGATCTTTATGTTGATAAATATGCGTCAGGCTGGTTTGTAACCAATGACTAGCTCCCGGACAATGCTTGTCTCACCAAGTGATGGCCTCCTGCCACAGCCTTCCTGCTTCAAAGTTGAACAGGCTGTTTACCAACGATCCGAGGTTTGAAGCGTCAACAATTAATCCCAAAAGAAGAGAATGCAAATGAAAGTTGTGAAAGATAGGAAAGTAAATATATGTTTGCGCTTCAAGCAAGAAAAACAGTGTCTTTTGTGTGACGGAGGACAATTTAGCTAGACATTTTGACATTAAAAGCGGAGATAAGGAGGCTAAATATAGCCTCAAGGAAAAATAACAAAACTCTACAAAATTAAAAAGCAGTTGCTTCACTGGCTGTTTTGTTGTTGCCAGGTATAGACTGTCTAGCAACAAGTGTGAGTGAGTTTGACGTGCCTGATGTATATTTTTAATGCTTGTAAAACAGGTGGCTACTGAGAAATGTAATTTCTCTTGAGCTCAGCCTCGGGGCAGAGTCAACTCCAGCTTCCAAGCAATGTTAGAGAAACTTAAAAAATGTGTTATCATCCTCCTCTTCTTCTTCTACATGCCACCAAACAAATCCAATTTGCAGACGACACTATGCTTTTCATGACATAGAGGTTCAGAGTTTGAAAGTCATGGACGTGATCATGAATGTTTGGGGGAGCTTGAGCGACTTTGGAATCCATCAATCACAAAAGACGAAACGGACTTTCTTTTCTTTCTTCTGCATGTCCTTCACTGCCTAAACCTCTTCAGTCGTCTTTTATCTCAAAATTTTGACTCCTTTTGATCCAATAATTTACAAAAGAAAAAACAAGACTAGTTATACAAAAGTGCTGTCGACATTTCCGTGAAATAAAGCAATTTCCAAGTTTGATCATCGTGTTCCCCAGATTTAATTTTCAGCTGAAGTGAAAAAGAAATAACAGCGAGTTCTGTTTCTTTTCATCCAGATGAATTACTTGTTCAGAATGCTCAGGGCCCAAATGAAAGCGTTAGTGTGCAAAGAGTGAGCTCGCTTCCCCATGGCTCGCCCATGTTGACTATCTATTCTGCTCAGCTCTTTAGCTCGGCGTGTGGCTCCGCATTTCAATCTGGCGAGTTAAACGCCGGCCGCCGCCAGAGCGTAGCACGGCAGATTTGACATCATGATCATGCTATTATTCCTGTCCTGTTTTGAATTGGCTCTCTCGTGCGATAATGAGTTTTATTAAGAGAGAAAAAATATAATATAAAATTTTATATTTCTCTTTGGCGTCTGTATGAAGAAATATAAACATGTTTTTTTTTTAGCATGAAGAGTCCATGTAGAGGAAATTAGAGCTCCGCTCCGACTGCAGGGTTTTGTGTGGAAGAGAAAAGCTCCCTCTCGGGTCATTATTATTATAATTATTCATTCTGTTACCAGACCTGAAAGAGGTGATCCTGTAATAACCAGAAGGTCTTGCGATTAAAGCCTCTTTGATTTCCTTGTGAACTAGACAATGATGAGAGAGAGATGGGAGACTTTTTTTTTTTTTTTTAAAGCTGCATGAAGGCTGTCTCTGAACAGGCCTTCAATTTGGTAACATCTGTGTTACCACTTGTAAAGCATCAGTGAGCCGTCAGGATGAAATACAGTGTTGACAAGATTCGCCACTAAAGTAGAAGACACCTCCAGAGGTTGAAAGCTTTCCAAAAGTGACCGCCGTGCAACTGTTGCAGCAGATGCCTGTGTAATCCACCGCACTTGTTTGTTCCAGAGGAAGATCACTGCTGAACAGTATTATGCAGAAAGAGAAGTAAGTAAACAATTTGGATGGTAGTTAATAGACTGAAACCTAATAGAGTAGAATTAGCCGGATAATAGACGCGCTACATCACGTTGTTTACCGCAGCCACTAGACATTGTCTAATTGTGCTTTAATAGCTTCTTATGACTTCACCTCCCAACAAAAGCTGATTGTGTTCGCTTCATGGCCGTAAAGTCACTTTGAGAGTGTGTTTTAGAGGCTGATAATTAGTCTGGAGTGGAACCCCCCTCCCCGGACCCCGCCGCGGGTGTGTTTAACCCTTTGTCTGCCCCGGACACTGCCAGGTCGATGTGGGGTCAACATTCACTTACTGTTGCTTAATTAAGGGAATAGTTCTGCAGAGATTTCATGCATAATTTATTCTGTTTACTACTTATTGAGTCATATTCAAACAATATTTCTGAAATTACTAGGACTGTCAAAATGAACAAACGTATCATTTTGACCATAGGCTTCTCGGCGTGCGCGCTGTGAGTGACCCTCCGGCCGTGCCGTAGTTAGGAAATCCAGAAGCTGAGTGGTTTGGACGTGAGCGCAGATTTTTAATGTCAGGGTTAGTTTTATAGTCACGTCAGATGCCATTTGGACAACTGTGAATGTATCTCTAGTAGCATATGTGAACTCCATGGAGTGCGCCGAGTCTTGTAGTATTTACACGGGGAGGAGTCTGCCATCGCCGCTGAAGTCCAGACTATGGACCTGTTTTTAAAAGCGGTTCCTCTGCTCTCGCGATGAACGAACACTGCGTTTGACAAGGAAATGTGATGTCATATCATTTTTGTCTGCGTGAAATTATGTCGGTCCAAAATAGAGGCTTTTCACGGCGCGTCATCAAACCAGGAAGCCGCCAAGTTGGAGATACTCACTGTTCAGCACAGAGCGGCACTGCCGATTCTGCAGCGTTCCCTTGGTGAAATGCAGTCGTGTTTTCGATTGTACGAATCGTTCCTTTTATCGACTTCCAAAGTTTATTACAAATCAAGGAGAACAATGCCAGAAGTTGTCGGAAGAAAGGAGTCGCTTGTGGTCAGCGAAACTGAACCAGGACATTCGTGGCAAAACTGTGGATAACATGCAAAAAAGTATAGCCTAAATGAATATTAATTTGCCTTATATTGCTGTGGTAGAGGTAGGTAATTGACGATATCAGGATGCGTCACCGACGGCAGACTGTCCGGATCATTGTTCACCCACGACGATAGAGCCAAGTCATACGGATCTGCACCACCAATGAGGCTCAACTTTTCCAAGTGTCGCGCATTTTCGTGTTCATTAAGTCCCCATCTATATGTCCTGTCACTCCCAACACGTTTCGACGAGCTTTTCTGTTTTCTTTTGCGTTTTTCCATCACACTCATTCACAGTCTATGGGGGTATTTACAAAGAGTATCTCCAACATGGCAGCTTCCAGGTTGGATGGCACGCAGTGAAAACCCTCTATACCAGGGACGAAGCTTTGCCCTGCCGCCTATCTGATCCTGACACTGCACATGTTCAACAACAATAAGCAGTAAATCTGTCCTGCAACAGTGCTTGTCCTTGCCACCTCCATCTTAGTTATTAATTTCGGACGGTTTCTAGCGCAAATTAACACATGGAAAACAACACTGCAACTTGTATGAACACTCAAAAATTCTCAAAAATAACAGAATAGACCAATATATTTCACTGTAACTCCCCAAAAAAGTATATATTCACCATATTGAAAGATTTGTAGTGATGGTCCTCATTTTCAGAGCCCAGGAGATGGCCCTCTCTGATGAAAAACAATGTGAAGTTTCTCTGTAATGGTTGTTGAAATCCCAAGATTTTACAGCAAAGAGTGCCGTCTAGTGGCCTCTGAAAATGATAACACTGTTTCATGAAGCCTCACCAGTCCATTCCCCAAAAGGGGGGGGTGGAGCTTATCCCAACTACTCGGGGCAATAGGTTTGTTGCTGGGAACATATAGATGAACAAGTGTTCAAGTGTTAAAAGGGAACCCACACAAAATTGCTGATGATACAGTGAGTAATGTCGCAGTAGAACTGCTGTGTCGCTCGGAAAAGTAAGACAAAGACGCCTTGGACGTATTTTGGCCTCCGTATTTAAAGTTTTAATGAAAGTTCAGAAACAATGTCAACAACCTAAATTTGTCCACTGATTGAGCGGTTGCCGTGACACGTTTTTCCTCCCCTCAAGTGTCATCTTCGACAGAGTCGTTGATTGGAAACGCACTTAGTGTGATCAAGCAAACTACTGATTTCTAACTTAATTATACAGAAGAGCACGTTCGCCATCACTCACCCGCTGACATCGCCTGACAAATGGCTGCTGCGCGGCCGCGCTGCAGAACACGGCCCTCCATTATAATTTATGTCAGCGCGTCTCACCTGAGTGATTTAGCGAGAGCTGAAGTCACCTGATGGCGGGCAGATAATCTTTATGTGGAATTATTTTCTGTCAGCTCAGCAATTGAACTTAGTGTCCCACCCTGCGAGGAGTCCAAACAAATGAAGTGAATAGAGATGTGGATACAGTGCGGAGCATTCCAACATGATGTCTGAGAGGTTAGTGAAGAGATAATCTGTCTCCCTGCTTTGTTAGTCGAAACACATCCATTTGTCCATTTCGCCGCTAAAATGCTTTTACTCATGCAGCCTCACAAGGTGACACAAAAGAACCAGGTGAGGAGGAAGGATGAATGGATGGAGAGTGATAAAGTGAGAGGTGTAATTATAAGAGGAATTGAAGGCGAGAGTGTAAGTAAGGTGAAGTAAGGAAGCGGGACGTGGAGAGCTGTGGAAAAGTGGGAAAGGAGGGATGTGTCTTTTGCTTATATATATAAATATATATGTATAATATTCATGAGAAAATGGTACAGATCTGTTTTTTTTATTCTGGTGAAGCACATTCATAATAATCGCATACTCATTGTTCGTTCAGTGACCAGCAGCATTGTGATTCAACCTTTGTTTTATGTAACTGCGGTGAGTCAGCCTCAGTGAAGCTCTGTGTTTTGGTAAATTATGGAAAAGGTGAGGAAGAAATTGTCATGAGAGCTGCTGATAGAGGCTTTTGAAGAGCTGAGCAAGATTCGTGAAAGATCAAAGACTTAATAGATGGTTTGGAATCTATTGGCGGTTTCATGTTCGATTGCTAGTCTTCTGCGGTGTAACTGTGAGAGGGCAGTAACCTACACAATACAAATTCTACTCAAAAAGCGAATGCAAATCTAGAGCAACAATGTAACACAAACGCAATGTAGATTAAACAAAATGGTATGTAACTCAAATGCGACGCAGAAAAAAATGCGACACAACTCAAACAGTGCAAATGTTGAGCAGCAAATGCTAAGCAACAACTCAGATGCACAAACGCAATACAATGCAACAAAAAAAATGCTGTGCAAACGAAAATGCAAATGCAATTCATCGCTATGAAACTCAAATGCAATGCAGACACTACACAAATGCAGTGCAAGATAACGCATCACAGTGCAAACGTAATGGCAAAGAGGAAACATCCGCCACTCAAATGCAATACTAACGCAGTGCAGATGCTATGCAAAGGCATGCAATGCTATACAACTAAGATGCTATGTAACCACAACACGAACACAATGCAAGAAAATGCAAATGCAGTTAATCACTATGTAACTCAAATGCAACGCGAACACAACGCATCCCAACCTGGCTTTTAGCTAGGAGGGCATCTGGGCGTCTGCTAAACATGAAAAAATGGCCGCCCAGTTCTCGACCGTAGCTTGGCCCCCAGATGCCGCCATATACCAGCGTAATCTGACGGCCAAGCTACGGTCGAGGCGGCCAGCCTCAAGCCTGAAATGAATGTGATACAAAGGTTAGCAAACGTAGCTAAAGAAACATAGTTTGGTAGGGACAGATTTTGGTGGATTACTTTGGCCATCCATCATAACAGGTAGTGAAAACCAACAACAAGGGTCATAAAAAGCTCCTATTGAAGATCTTCATTGTTTTTTTTCATGGCTACCTGAGCGTCGTCTGACACAGTTGTTCTGAACGTCAATTATGTGACGGTTACAATTGTGTTTTTCCAAACCTTAACATTGTTTACATTAATGAAAGACTTATTCATAAATATCCACCCCATTTTCCAACAGTCACAGAAACAACAGCAGCGTTAATGATTTAGAAATGAGCTCATTTCATCAGGAGTCGGGACGTAAGTTGGCACAAACACAACATCGGCGTTGTAGAAATTGACACAACACGTCATGTAATGTTTAACTCAACTGAAGAACCTTCCTGGATGGGTGTGCAAACGAAGGTTGTGGAGGAACAGAGCTACTTCAGATGCAAACTTTGCTTCTCGAAAAACAAAGTCAGCATACTTCAGAATGATAAAATATCATCTACATTAAACAGTATTTCACTGCTAAAGTGGACATAGTTTATTAACATGCACATCGAAACACACAATGCTGTTTTTATAAACACTGCATCAGGAACATGATGCTGACCTTATTTCAGTCTTTGACTTTAGCCTGCTGCCCTCTGGCCTTTCTGCCTCCCACTATTATACAAAGTGTCAGTGGTAAATAGTTTCATACTCCGACCCTGACCTCGTCTCACTCATGTGATCCGAGTTCTTAACTTTATTCCGGGCGCTAAGTCGGTGATAAGTGCTGCACCGCAGTTTCTGTAACACTCGCTGATATCTCTGCTGATGCACGAGCAGCTTTGCATAACCAAGTTCACCTGTCACCAGTCAAATCAAGACAGCTCTGCAGATAAATATGCGTCGTCTTCGGGCGCCCCGCTGCTGCAGCTGCTAGGTCAGCCGTCAGATCTGCATTCGCTCTCGCACACCATTTAAACCCGAAAGTGGATTCACTGTTCGTGTATTTTGCAATATCGGGATGATATGAGCTTGACTGAGTTCTCAGCTGCAGATCTGCTTCGGGGCAACGGATTCTGTGAATTTTGCTTACTGGAGACTTTTACAGGCACAACTGCTCTCTCATGTTTACAATATTCAGATGAAAGAGCTTTGGATTTGAAGCCAAACATGGTGTGAAGACAAAAATATGATTGAAACATTGCTTCTGGTTTATTTATTTATTAGTTACATCTATTATTATTGTTTATTTGTATTCTATTTTGTTTATTTTGTTTGTTTTGTTCATTCTTGCACGTTGTTCAAAAGCACTGAAGCATATTACATTAAAGTTTGTCCTCCAATTGTATGCCTTTGATGTGATAAAGTCATTATAAATAAAGACCTCAGCGCCACGCTCAGCAACCCAACGGTCTCTCTAAACCAGATTGGTAACAACCTCTGAGAAAACCCTGACCTTTGCTGACTTCTCGCTGCCGAGCAGCAACTCAGTCATGTAGATTTATCAAGTCATCACACGCGTCAAGACAACTACAAGTCTCGTCTTCGACCTTGACAACGTGACACCACTCATCTGCTCACATCTGCCGTGAGGGTTAGTCACAGACCAGGCCAAGAAAACAGCTTAACAGCACCACCCGACACTTCGCTCAACACTTGCCAAATGGATCAGTCACTGAGAAGATCATCTGTTTTCTGTTTGGGCTCCCACATTTTAAAATGACCTCCACATTGACAAACAGAATTGACTGTCTTCCAGGACAAAAAACCTAGCTTTTTCAGATGCCACCTGGACTAGCTTCTAAACAGGAAACAGGTTGAGATCAAGATCAAGTTTGAGGTTGTGGTTGCGTGTTTTTTGAACTGCATCTGAGGTTTATTACATTTAGGATGAGGCAGAAGAGAAAGGGCCTGATAACCAAGGAGGTTAATGGATGAGGAGGAGGGGGCTCTGCTACAGGATGAGGAACAGAAATGAAAGGTAGAAGAGCATGTAGACAAGGTGGGACAGGTGGAGTCAGTGAGTGGCAGAAGAGCTGTTAGAGTGAAGGGGGCATGGAGGTACCAGGTTCAAGAGGTAGAGGAGAGGGGGAGGACAGCATTAGCGAGTGAAAGGTTAATCTGAAAAGCCGAAACAGAACATTAATTTGACATCTTTTTGAGGACACATATTACTGTTCTGTGTTGTCATGGTAACTTTGATAGTCGAGGCTCACGTAGATGCATTGTGTTTTAAGTATCAAGGTTTAATGTCTCCACAGTCCATTCAAGCAAACACTTCACCACCCACACCTTCATATCTCCTCTTACATGCTTCAGAATGAACAGTACATTTACTGCGATCTTATTCAAAAAAAATAGTAATTACATTTATATTACAGTTAAATGAAGCAGCTGGATCAGGGTGTCGATATTTGAGGGCTCTTCTGTCACACACGTCTGTCGGGTCAACACTGGGGAGAGGAGGTGGCTGCTGCAGGCCTCAGGCAGAACCAAAAATAACTTTGAGTCAGTCATACATTTTGGATTTCTTTAATAAGGTTCAAGAAATAAATGGGAAAATAATCTCCACTGGAAAAGAAGGCTAAGAATAAACAACTTCTTGTAGCCCTCAAGACGTAATGATCAGACTTCAGAATCCATTTTGTTGTAGTCGGAAAAGAGAAACAGTAAGAGTAGAGTTGCAATGTTATCTTAAAGGAGCCTATGATGCCTTTCTATGTCTTAAAAGTGATCTACTGAGTTAGCAAGCAACATCATCTTATATACTTTTGTTTCTTTTCTTTTGCCTACAGCTCTCGTAAGTAATTAGAATTCATGTTGCTCATGTAACCCGCAAAGGATTATGGGATTGGTGACGCGGTGCATTTAATAAATAGCATCCACTTATAGACTGAAAGACGGGCAGTAGTGAAGTGGTACAGGAGTCTTCATATGCATATGGTTTGAGGCTGTTGTGCTGCTCTTTCCATTCATCATGAAGAGTTTGAAGAGTGGCGGCCATTTTGGACACTTTGCATAACCAAAACTTGGCAAATACTCTACTATGTGAGATTTGATGACTGAGAAAAACAATAACTAAAGTAAAGACTGAGTCTCATCCTTCTCATTCAAAGAAGCCACACCTCTTGCAGAAAGAAGGGATGCAATTTTCATTAAGACTGATAATGATATATTATGGTTCAAGCCTGCGCTTATAAAAAGAGTCAATATCTGTGCGACGGTTGAAGTGTTGGTGTCAATCACGCTGATGTGGGAGCTGATATGATGAGTGCTCCACGCGAGAAGAAACGAACGCTGGAGTTATTAATCTGCCTCCGTCAGTGATGCAGCGGACATCTGTACCGTTGGCGGCTATTCCAGCATCCACTTTTTTGATTCAACAGCGTTGGGAACCAGACAAGGGCGACAAATGAGAGTGTTAGCGGCACATGGCTAATGCATTCCAAACAGCTGACAACCATTTCGCATAATGTCCTGGATAAAGGACAAGGTCTCACACCCGTTCCGGTGTAAAGTGCCTTGTCTGAATGACAGATAAGGACACATTAAAGAGTAGGTTTTTATTCCGGTGATAAACAATACTTGGAAGTGTTGAGAGAGCCACGTGAGTGGCAGCTGACGCATGACAAATGTAATGCGTCGGAGGGAGTTTGAAGTATTCCGTGCTCACGCTCAAAAGTGCTGATATGCTACAATGCTGAAAAAAAAAACCCACTGAATATTAAGTAGTTTTGTCAGTGTTTAAAATGCAATGCATTATGTAAATAGAATTGCTAAGAATGCAAATCAACGGAGTGTGAACTCAGTGTGTAATTAGACAAAGAAAGGTTGAAGAAAATCCAAACAACAGTCCTGGAAAGTTTGTTATTCCAGGTACGTGTGACTTATTCAAGAATCCCACACGTACGACAAAGAGCTTTCCTGTGTTTCAGGTGATCATCTCCAGGCGGATGTTAAGATCAGAAGTCACGTGGTTTTGGTGTCTTCACACGTGCTCACCTTGCTGCTGAATAGCAAAAGTAGCCAGCCGCCAGGAACAAGGTCAGTGGTGTCCCACGCTGCATATTTTAAACTCTGGTGCTTTCCAGTTCTCATGGAAAAAAAAAAAAAAGGGCCTGCACTTTTTATTTGGCAGTGAAGGATCTAGATAGTGCGGGAGATTGATGTCGTGTGCCTGGGCTACACGGGCTGCTTTTGTGTCTGGAGTTGCAATTTAGATTTAGAAGACAGAGTGCCTGCAATCAGAAAGAGGTGGTAATCAATTTTTCTTGTTTACGTGCGCGGGGTCGTGCGTGCGCGAGGAGTCGGGGGGCTGGCGCCCGCAGCTGCAGAAAGCTGATCCACAGCCAAGCGGCAAATGAGAGACGCTTGTAATGACCATCCTTCCTTCCTGGGCACACGGATTTTTACCTCCCTCTCCACGTTCAGCATGTCACCTTTTCACTGGCATTAGCATAGATTACCGTCTTTCGCCACTCATGCCTCCCAAAGTCTTGTTAAGGACCTTACCCCATTAGCAAAGTCGTTTTTAACAATTTGGAAAATGTAAAAATCCTGCCATCTAATTCTGCACTGCAACAAGTAAGGATCATTTTATGCATGGAATTATAGTTGTGTCTCATGCAGATGTTGGCAAACACCACTCTATATGTTTCTACAAGAAGTGCCTTCCACTCCCTCTCAAATAGTGGGGGAGCGATACTTTTTTGCCGCACTTGAATAAAGTATAGTTGCAAATCCAGTTTTTTAAATTTCAGGCAAATTGATGCACTTTAAATCTTTTCTGTTACAGACAAAACAATGTTAATAATGTTCTTCTTTATTGTAAGTTGATCTAGCTCACTTACTTTTTTCTTTTCTTTAACGTTAACAAGGATACAATGTTATGCAGAGGTGTGCTTATCATAATTTTATAGACAAATGATGAACTATTTACAGAGACAGCAGAGAGTTGGGGGGCACAACAGAAAATAATTGAGAAGCACTGCACTACTGCAACATAACAAACATGGCCTCTGGCAAGGCCCATATAGAGGAAAGAGGGGTCGATGCATGGTGTCATTTTTCTCTCTCGGGCAGGCACTCGTAGCGCTCCAGTGCCGGCCCTAGCATCCTGTTTCAGAGCATGGCTATTTTTTGTTCAATTTGGCTTGTGTTTTTGAAATACAGGAGAAAAAATAAAAAAAAGTTTTGTTAGGTAGTCACATGAGCAGATTGGCCACTGGAGGTGTTCAAGCACCAGCCCCCTTTCCTTGCATGGAAAAAGTGCCCGCTTTGTTTGGAGACCATTTCAAAAGAAAACTTTGTTGTTGTTCTGTCTAATCAAATATTGAATTCAATGCAAATGTCCTATATTTTGGTATGTAATGGGGAATTTATCTGAGTACTCACTCATGCTGAGCACTGAGAACAAACTGGAGATGAGCCAGCGAACTTTGTTTCATTGTGCTAAGCCACGTCCCCACTGTGACCACAGACACAAGAAGATTAATTTATTGCAGTGATTCAAAAGTTTTTTTTTTATTACGTTTTTTTTCAGCCACCCTTATAGTAAAAAGACATTCACAATCTTGTCTTAGCTGTAAATGTAATTACAAAAACAGAATTTAATATATATGTATAATACATAAAAATAAATGGTGAAAAAATGTTGTCAAATCCCCTTATTTTTAGCCACCACCGGTCAGCTGCAACAACCACAGCATGCTGAATTTCATTTTATCGCCCTTTTTTCTGACTTGACAGCCAAAAATTCACTCCACGTGTCTGCACTCAGGTTTTTTGAAATGCAGCTCAATGTTTAGGAGCATCATATGTTTCACCTCAAGTTCACCTGAAGACACATTTATCAACCTCTATTTTTACCCCTGAAATTCGCCGAAAGAAAAGCAATGTTTTCCTCAGCTAAATAAGAAATGCAGCGTGTGTACTTTTGAGATCAGGAGGAAGGTCACGCTGTCCCAGGACCAGCTGCTGTCCTTCTAATTCTCCACATCTATGACATCATGGTGTGGTCCAGGAACAGCCATGGAGTGAGTCAGGAAGTCAGCTCAGAGCACAGCAGCGCGCAGTACAGCGAACATCTCTGTCAGACATCTGAAACACCAGGTGGCTGCTCAGAGCTAGAAGCTTCACCTCAGACACCACCTGTTGTCAATGTTGCCTTCAGGAAAGAGGTTCTGATCTATCCTGGCCCACACCTGCAGGTTCAGACACACAGCTCCCTGTTTAAGAGCATGGGTAAATTTTATATGGTTTATTTTGTGTTTTTGATTTACAGGAGAAACCATCAAAAATCAAAGCCATTCTATTTTATTCCTACACCGAGAGAGAAACAGACTCCAAAACACAGTAGTAGTGTCTTGTCCCCTGTGAAGGACACAGTCTGCTTTTGTGTAGCAAGAAAATAAGCTCTTGCTCGAGTGAGTGACTGCCAGAATTTTGGCTTGTCAGTGCAGTGGGTTGACCCCTTTTAGCCTCAACCATTGACAGACATTCTGTTCTGAAGATTTAAAAAGCTGAATTACTGACTGCCCTTTTAGTTACTGTTGGCATGAAAATCAGTTCTGTTAAAATATTGTGAATGAATGGATTAAGATTCACACTGCGGTTACTTTAAAGATACATTCAAAGTTAAGACTTTGCGCTACCTATGACATCAGAAAGGCTGACTTTCTAAGATGACATTACACAACACGGTATCGAGGGGAGGTTTCATGAAACAGTGAACTGATTTTCAGAGGCCACCAGGTGGCACTGTTAGCTGTACAATGTTTCTATTTGAACCCCCAACTCAAGGAGACCTTACATCATTTCTAAACCAAGAGTGCCATTTAGTGGCCTCCGAAAATTACTTTCAGCATGCCGGTAATGCTGTTTCATGATACCTCATCTAACCATCACTATCGAAACCCACTTGTTGGTCATCAGTATGTTAAGCCTCATGAGTGAGTCAGATGCACCGTGAAAGATGGCTACTGAGCTGGACTCCAGCTGCGGACTACAGTAGCAGACACTCAGAAGGGGTGGTAAACTCTCCACGAGGCAACCCCGAGTCTAATAAGTTATCTTGTTGGTTTATCGCCGTCTTACTTGTTGAAGAATTATTGTGGCAGAAGCAACAGTTCCATGCATCTCGTCCCCTGCTGACCAAGAAACTGACCAGAACTGCTGAAAAAAAACGGACATGGGCTCAGTCGTGAAAAACCCAGTACATGTGAACAAAAATGTTTAGTCCAGATGCTTTGGCTGCAAGTGCCCACCTTAAATTTACCCAAGTTTAAAGCACTTGTTCCCATTTTTATTATATACTAACAATGTGGCATGATTTTGACTCGTGCGAATGGGGTCACATGATCACCTCCAAGGACTTTGGGACTATTTCGTTAGGAAAACTTCTAGGAAATGTTGATAACGCAACAGCCCACACTTTTCTTGCTTGATTTTTTTTTAACTTTTCGGAATGCTTCCACCACCTGTTGTACAAATTATTGTATAACTGTGACATTTATATGATGGAGATCAAGTGAATGTACTGTAGGACAACAATGCTGGGTGAAATAAGTTACTTTGTCTCAGGGTTTTTTTTTATTTTGTATGGGTAGTGTCCACCTTCGTACCAAAACCATTGACGCTTAACACTCAGTAGATGGATGTTATTCTTCATGAGTAGGAAACATTTTCTTCAGAGCGTTTTTTTTGAGCCAAGACTCACCGCAATAGAAACTTGAAGTTCCAATGCCCTGTTGACTCAGACTTGCCACAGGCGCTCAGTTTTAATTCCATTTCTCTTTTTGTGCTCCAGATGTGCCCTTTTTGATGCACACAAGGTTCAGCATGAGTAAAGATTATATGGAGGCCACTTCAAGTCGCAGCAGTCTGCTCATATCTGCTCAGTTAATGTATTAAAAAAAACATTTTAAAGTGTATTTAATGTGCAAGAACTCAAGAGGTTGAACAATGTTTATAACTTTTCGCCGCTGATCTAAATTTAATTCTAATTGTATCAGAATAAATGTGTGGCTAAATAAAATGAGAGACTCATCTTCCCACCTGAAACTGAAACACTCCTCTAAAAGGCAGCGACTTCCAGCTATGAAATCATGTGTTTGGAGTTTGTAAATCATGGAGAGGAGCCAGTTGCTGCAGATAAAAATAACCCCATCGATACAATTCTTGCTGCAGACACGAGACGTTCTCTGTCGAGGAAACCCCAGAGTTTAATAAGAGGCTTAATTGTATTGATCCTGGTCACGTTGTTTCTTCCTGAGCTCATTTCAAGCCATTATTTCTGTTTTCCTCAACAAAACCAGAGTCAACATCCAAAGCTCTTGCTGTTGCTCTAATTGCGTGCGGCTGAAATCAATTCGACACAGAGCTACACGATTGCAACGGCCCATTATTTGGCGGCTAAAAAACACATTTTGTTGTACTTCTCTGCGGTTTATATTTGATTCTCACAACGGCACAAAAGCCCCACGCGGCTGAAAAGATGAGTCGGGCGGATCGATTATCAATCCTTGAGATCAGAGGAGGTCAAGTAAAAAAGTGGAAAAGAAATGCTGGTATTAGTAGTTATTTCCAATATCTACTCTTCAGATTTGTCAGTGTTGATTTAGCTTCTAGAAAAAGAGTAAATAATATAACGTGTGGGGAAATAAACTGGTTTTTAACATATTTTAATATTTGTATTTTGATGATCACAAAACATATTTGAATCATGATTTTCTTTGTTGAACAACTAGTTCTGTATGTTGTTAATATGTTAGCCAAAGATGGGAAGCTAATGCTAAGCTAACAGGGACATTTTCCAAAACATTATAGAAGCCAATTGAAATAAATCAAGAAATGAATAACACATAAATGAATTCTATATTGAACCAATGAGCATTCTGGCACCAATTTTGGATTTGCACACACTTTTGTGACAAACAAAAAATGTACTGTGTAATCTTTTTATGAATGTATGATGAGCAACTAACTTTCTAAGTTTGGGTTTGAAAACATAGATTTATAAATTGTTTTTGATACTGAAGAGAAAAACCATTGTTGATTTGACAGTTAGTGCTGAATAAACCACACACAAACCATTCCAGAAGTTTGCCTAGCTGGGTTTGTATCACTAAACTGGCGCAAGGTAACACTTAAACCGAGTGGCATCTGAATAAAAGTGAGTGTGACAGTTATCTCCATTTTTGAACCACAATATTGCTAAGAAGTAGGGCAATGCATTATAACGTAAACCTAAAAAATAGAGTTGTGTTAGAGAGGTACGAAAACTTTGCATGCTAATGCTAAGTTAACTGTAACATGACAACTATTTTGACAGAGAGTAAGGTTGAACCCTTGTTTAGTATATAAACAAAGGTATAACAGAATGTTTATTTTATGCAACAGTCAGTCTGCATTCTGTACCATCTAGATAGATCACAACTTTCACGCATTGTTGATACAAAAACTCGCTACAGCCAGCTGAAAAGGGTTGTCAAATTTGTCCTCTTCTCTGCTTTTGTACTACAATGTTATTTTGAGCACCTCAAACTTGACCTGCACTAGTGTTGTGACTGAGCATATAAAGCAACAAGCCACTATGGATTTCTTTCCCTGATATTATCAGTTGACTGCACGTATACAAGTTTGGCAAAAGTTTCCTGCACATGGTCAATCATTTCAGACCTTTGACCTCAAGTGGGAATGAAATTTGAACCTTGAACCTTGGAATACAAAGTTCACGGATGACTCCACAGTGCACGTTGTGCAAGATGGACTATAGTCTCTCTTGGCAGGGAGTTATCTTCGCACCAGCAAAATCAAACCTTGACGTATCCACTGCTGCCCTTTGGAATTAGAAAAATGCTTGGACCTATAACACATCACTGCTGGACGCATCTGGAAAATGAATGTTTGAGCAAAAGCAGTCAAAAATGTTCAATAACAGTTGTGAAACTTAATAAAAAGCTAGTTATTTTAACGGGAGAAAGTGATGACAAAGTTAGAGGGTCTGTTTTTTTTTTTTTTTGGTGTGGACTTGTGGAGAGGAGACGTGAGACGGTGGAAATGTCGCGCAAAGAAAGTTAGAAAGAGCGAACAAATGAGGTTCAAGGATGAAGAGGATAGATGCGGTTCAGGAGGAGGTTGACTTGGGGTGACAACCTCCAACCTCTGCCAACAGCATCTTTCATATTGGACATTGTCGTTGTTTCTAGGTCACAAATATATTGGACCTGAGGTTGAGCCCTGAGGAACACCACTCAGACGTAAATGTCTCAATCTAAATCACGAAAGTGAAGCTCCTTCATCGTGTTCACAGTGGGCTGGAGCCTGTCCTGTCAAGCTTTGCGGGCCACATGTTGTCAAACTTTTATTGTCACTGCACACAAACAGGTTGTCGACTAGACTGTACAACTCCAGTAAGAGGGCTGGGGGCAACCCATGCCACACATTTGCAGCATCCAAAGCACCAGGGTGAGCATAAAATAATAAGCTGCCTGAAGCTATATTCCAACCTCCAACCTTAGTGCTGTGCGGTTGCAACTTGTTTTCTTTATACATTGTTTTCTCCACAGTTTCCTGCAAAGCTTCATACTTCAGAAGGCAGGACACTTGAAAAGTTGAGACAGTTTATCACCAGATTTTCATATTTGCAACTCTACCTTCACTTCAGATTTCCATTTCCATCCGAACCCCGGCGAAGCTACATTGGCTCTCATTGAATCTTCTGCAGGAAGCAATTCAACACTTTCAAGAGTTATAATATTGTCTCTACCTTCTCACAGGAAAATTGCATTCACACATCTCATCGGCGACTGCCTCTCCTCCCAACAGCTTGTAAGTCATCAGCACCAGTTGGAACACTTAAAGAAATCATTTGCATCAGCGTTCAAAGCCTCATTTCCTCCCTGCGTTTGTTGCTAGCATGTTAAATTCAGCAGTAGTTCAACTTTTCCCACAACTTTTCCCCAGCAGTAGTACAACTTTTCCCAATGTCATACATAAAAATGAGATGATAAATTGAGCCATAACTGGACTCAGTCTAAACATTTATTCAACACGAGCACGACTTTACGGCCATAATGACCTTGGATTTTTTGGACCGTTCCTAGTTGGCACTGACGACTGTAGACTGAAAAAATGTCGTCGTTTTTAGTGAGTCATTATTCCCTTGATTTTCCAGCTGGAGAAAGACAGTTTTGGAAAAAAAAAGCTAACCCATCTATAGAAAAAAAAGAAAATTTAAACTTTAAAAAAAAGCACTCAGAGAGCCCAAACCTCCACCAATAAAATATTCTTTACAGTGCTAAAACTAGAAATCAAAACCAGATCCTGGGGTCACCAATATGGTTCCTGCAGGCACCAAGTAGCCCGTCGAGGCCAAGGGAGTAGCCTTTTAAAAAAATATGTATATATTTACAGATAATAACCATCTTATTATGCTTGATATAGTGTTTCCGTACTTGAAACAGCATTTGTCATTATAGTGCCATTGCTTACAAAAAGACCCCTGGTCTTGACCACCTGGAAGTATATATATATATATATATATATATATATATATATATATATATATATATATATATATATATATATATATATATATATATATATATATATGGCTGATTGATGTTCTTGGTCCCATTTCACACATTTCCTGAAAATTCCACCCAAATCCATCCATAACCTTTCAAGTAATTTTGTACATAAACAGACATACAAACCATCAATGTCGAAAACATAACAAACAAAAACAGTTTGGTGCGTGGTGTTGACTTAATCGTCTTCACTTGCGTATTCATTTTCATAAGTAAGGCATCCGATATGTTTCAGAACGTCCACTGCTTTACCGACAAACGCATCCTCATTCAAGAGCCAACCTCGGCATGAGCTATCCTAGAAGTGTGCTAAAGTAATCTCCATTGTATGATAGAAGTCTTCTCAATATCACATCGGGTTTTTCTTCTGACCCTTTTTCTGACCTTCACATTCAATCACGCCGACTTTCTGTCGCCACACTTGCATATCTTAAATGTGTCACCAGGGTACCCAGCTATTGTATAGCTGAGTATCATCAGCATAGCAGTAAAGCAAGGCAAAGTCTCCGACTGGTGGTTCCTGGAGGAACATGTTTGGATTATAAACAACCTGCCCTCAGGAGTGCCACCATCAAACCATGCGCTTATTTAACCAAGGGAAGCTTCCATTGTGTCCTCGAGTGTGTATTGCACCCTCCGGGTTTCTACACTTCTCACCTGCTGGGATAAGCGGGAGTGGACCTTGAGAAAGCAGTGCTTTGGGTTTTTGGGTGGATAATGTCAAAATGATTTGGGCACAAGAGGCTCAAAATCATTTTGTATTCCACCGATATTCCGCTGATATTTCCAGTTTGTTGTCACTGACTTAGAGAGACTTAGACTAGACTTTATTGATCCCTTTGGGATGACTCCCTCCAGGAAAACCTCACCTTTCCTTCATTCCCAGCTTGGCTGACGCGGGAATCAAGCCCACACATAATGTGAATAAGAAGTTGTGAGCCGACACCAAATAGTAACACGCTGCTTCTTTTCATGAAATTCTCAGGTACATGTTGGACATGTGCTGATGGCACATGCTGCCAGATGGAAGCAGAAAGCACATCAACAAGCAAAGACAAAAGATTGATCAAACAGTTCCACTGTGAGAAATGTAACCGGCGACGAATATTCTCCGAGGCAGTTTTCTCTGAGTGACTCATTAGACGCAAACAGGTCGAATTTTCCGAGACAAATGCGTTGGAAATGTGCGAGCGGAAGTTTCTGGAAGAGGTGGTGGCTTTGCTGTAACCTCTGCAGAGCCTCACTTTCCCTGCACTGAGGCAGGAGACGCGAGGCTAGGTGAGCACCTGGTCTGCCATTAATTCATGCAAGTGTCGAGAAGATGAGCCGTGGTGTGAGCGTGAGCACAGTTCTTCAATCTTGGTTGGAGACAGATGAACCGGGAGCACAGCTGGGGAATGAATGCATCTTATTAAACTGCGGGTAAGAACAATATCTATGACCTGTCTCCCAGAGCAGTGAGACACCGGCGCTGCATATTTCTCGGGTTTTCAGCCGAGTTCCTGTTAGTGCTCATCAACACTCTGGTTCTCAATCACGCGGCCGATGCCAGATTTAATGGCGTGGGCAGAGCTAATACAGACATTTACCACTATGGGCTATATAATGCAAGGACAATAATGTGGACTCCCCAGCGGGTCCCTGAAGCCAAGGCTCCCGCCTCTCATTACGCTAGTATTCGGCGGAACAGGACAGGACTGGAGTGACACGCGCCGCACATAAACTGGACCATGAAATAGGTATGGGCTCGGCAGATTGCCGCGGCAGAGCAGAGCCGCTTTATTGTGGGTGAGGCGGAGATGGGTGGAACTGATTTTCATTTAATGACCAGCTGTGCAGTGCCGACTTACTCAGGCCCATCTAAAAACATTGGCTCCTCCACTTGGAGAGAGGAAAAAGTTCCAGAATTTTTAATCTGGGGCCCACGTCTGAGACGGAATTAATAGGCAGCGACCAAGTGAGTGCAAATATTGAAGCAGCATCGGGAAAGAGATGGAGCCTATGGTAAACCAAGAGGCATCCACGCCGTCATTTGTCGCCGTGTGGCCCATTCACGCTTTCACGTCAACAATTTCCAACACAGTCCAAAGAGGTCACATATTTGATGCTTCTCAAGTGGACTGTTCAGTGCAGAAGTCTGCCCTCTGTGTTGCGTGTCGACATATAAGGCTTTCAATTGAATCAAATTTTCACCATCTCGCGGCGTTTCTCGGTGCTGTCGGTAGCCAGCTTGACTCACGGTACCAAGCAAACATGTCTAACCCTGTTGCAAACAAATCTTATTACTTTTGTTGACAAAAATTCTAAAATTTGACGCTATAAAACATCATGAAATAATCGACTTTAATGTATCTGTTGTGACAAAACCGTGTTGTCCTCTTCTATTCGACATGAATTTATCAAAAACCTTCGAGCAGATACACGCGGAATTTCACAGTAGCATTGCACCCCTTTATCAATCTATTAAATTTATCGCATTTTATTATGACCAGTTCTAAAATATTAAACTAAATAACAAAACGTGGAATATCCTTCTGAGTATTGATATGCTTTGTCAATACTTGGTGGATGGAAACAATGCGTTTACCAGGCTGATGCTGCAGGTCGGAGGAGCTGCTGGACCACCACTTTGCAGCATGAGGGAGAGTGGGAGGGGCCACGGTGGTACAAGTGTAATTCTCACAGTACCTCGAATAAATGCCCCAAAAAATGCAATGATTCATGATGAGATAGTCTATTTTTTCCAAAATTTAAGAATGAAGAATTGAAAATGGGGAACTGATCTAAACTAAAAAAAAAACAAAAAACAAATAAATAACAACATTTGAGGATATTATATGTGATTAGGAAATGACATTATATAAAATATAGGCATTAAAAAAACTTTCATTTTATTTAAAAGGGATTTCACTTAAAGTGTCTCATACACTTCAAGATCTATGATCCATTCTGATGTATTTTATGAGAAAAAAAATTGTCAGAAACATTCCGACGTGATCAGTTTCATTGTTTTACGCCAACTCCAGGAGGGCCACATAAATACAGTCAAGGGGCCACAATTGGGGCCACACTTTACCCAGGTCTGACCCAGGATAACGTTTAGCCTTTACGAATTTAACCCCTGCTATACCATGTCCGAACCATGCGAGTGTATGACGGACTCATTGTTATTTACAACTTAATAGTTTTAGTAAACCCACTCACAGTGTCGTCTTTCTCCCATATATCATTTTCACTTACATCATTATTAAAGTTCAGGGCTACAAAATGCTAATGTTTAGGTAGCTCTGCTAAGCTTTAGCTACAGCTCCTCCTTGCCTTAAACTTAAACTGTCTATTTAGCAGGGTACATCTGGGATTCACATGCCGAAACATCACACGTTGAATTCTTCTATTTTTTTTTTTTTTTTTTTTTCTAAATCCTGGTGGTCGTTCAGATCCTTTTAGGTTAAGCTGCCCCCTTCTTCCAAATCTGTTTTCCAATTGGTGCACTTTTAGTTGTACTACCTAGAAAATCCATTTGTATTGCACATTTCTGCAGTACAGACACACAATATACCTATTTATTGCCTTTACACGGTACAGTTTTACCGATGAATTGTGCGATGATGCACAGGACACCCACGAAGATGGATGACTAAAGTTAACATGCTTGTCCAACTCATATGTATCTGTGATGTCACTGCATCATTTTTGACATAACACAGTCCCGCAATTATTCAGAATCATGATGAGCCATCTTGTCCATCTGTCTCCGACGGATGAATCACAGCATTAGAGACTCTCGGTGGGAAATGGATGAGCCTGTGACCTTAATTTTATTTAAGTGAAAGAGCAGAATCGATCTTCAGCTGGATTACTGCACCTCCGCTTATTGAATTTGACTCCTGGGACAATGTAATCTGGCCGTGTCTTTCTTATATTTGGAGGAAATAAACTCTTGGTCTCTCCACCTACAAGGACGATCAATGTCTCCGCTTCAAGTTTCAGACGTGAACTCGAAGTTTCACTATTAGTCGGCGGGAGGCGTTAGCATATGCAACAGTTGCATATGAAAGGACACATGGTCGACCTCACCACGGCAGACTGCACAGCAAAAGGAAAATTGAAAAAACATTCCATGCCCGCATAAGAAAGCTCTGGTCTCACTTTAAAGACGTTAGCCTTGCTGAGCTGTTGAGATCGATAAAGTGCCGAATGTTGCTAACATGACAATAGAAGGAAGAATAGGAGGCAAAAAGATAAAAAAAAGAATACAGACGGACTGGAAAAAAGTTGCATTTGAAAAAAAAAAAGGAAAAAAAAATCATGGCTCGCTAGATGTCTGATTTAAAAAAAACAAAACTCAAACTCTTCAGTTTGTACTGAAATCTCGTGTTCATCGGAGCAAAAACATGTTTCGCCTCCTTGCTTCCAACCCGCAAGTCAGCAGCTTCCCTCGCTTTCCCACAGGTGGACCCGTCAGAGCGCTTCACCTCGGCCTGCCGTAGCAATTTAGCGCCTCTTAATGTCGCCTCCCTTCTCTCTTCCTGCTGTGCCTTTTCAGTTTAGCAGGTTCTTTTTCAAAGTGCAGCCTCCGCCTGCCGTAGCGGCATGACAGCGGTCAGACTGGTGTTGACGCCGATGCCCGGGGGACTGCCCTCGGATGGTGGGGAGTGTGCCATAGGTGGAGGAGTCGCTCAGTGCCTGAGCTGGTTTTGATTAATGGACCTCTCTCTGCCCCTGAGTGAGCAATTATCAGAGGGTAGGCAAAGTCGTTCATCACTGTAACTGAACAGCGGGTCTCTTCCACTCGGGAAAGTCATACCTGCAGGGCTGAGGGTGCACGGCCATGTCCCCCTGCTCCCGCATCCGCCGCCGCATGTTTGGCTTGAGGGGTCTCGCTTGAGAAGGTCGGCTAGGTGGAAGCTTCAGGTGATCCGGAGTTTAAACTGAACTAGTGGCGGAGATTTCCCACCGGTCGTCCTTCCTGCTTTGATACATCAGTTCACCTCCTCTAATGAGCACAGAGACTCGACGCTTTAAGCTAGTGTGTCGACTTTAGGGGGCTTCATCTGTGTCATCCTGGGATCTTGGCTTTGTCTCGCACAGAGGGCTTCATAAAGCCACCAGTGTGAGGAATGAAGTCAGCCCCAAGTCACTCACTTGGAGTTTATATTTTATGAAAAAGAACGCTCACATTTTGTGACAGGAAACATGTTAAAATTATTCAAACCCCCCTATGCAAACACATTGTCCAAATATGTTTTTCCTTATCAGAAAGACCAGGCGACCCGGGGGCCAAATGTGGCCCTTTGATTGTATTTTTGCGGCCCTCCTGGAGTCGGCGAAAAACTGACCATGTCGGGATATTTTATTTGACAATTTTATTTAGTGCATTCTTTCTTTTTCTTTTTAGAGTTCATTATGAGTGCCACTGAAATTTCCTTTTTATTTTTATTTATTTATTTTTGTCTTTTCAGTTGTATTTCTTGTCTCTTTAAAAGCCTAGATTTTGAAATTTGGCACAACGGAATGGATTTTAAATAAAATAAGATATATATTTCTTGCGTATATTTTGTATAATGTAATGCCATAATTTCTCATAATATTCTCATTTTATTTTGATTTTTTTCATATACAGATTTCCCATTTTCTTCGTTTAAAGTTTTTTTTAATATATATATTTATATCAAATTTAACCTCTGACTGCAGTAAGTGTATTGTTGGACGAGGTTTCTCAAGTGATTGTTGTTGAAGTGTTTCTGAATCGCAGCTTATTTAAGATTAGCTACTGTTGGACATATATATCTTACATATCGGACAAGTAATTTTTACGTGTTAGCATTCTATTACACCATGTTTACAGTGTGTTGGAGCCGCTGATGTATCGCCACAGCCAGCATCTACTTCTTATATTTCAGATTTAGCTGTAGGAACTGCTCCAGGAATCAAACAAGAATTGAATTATCTCCTCTTTTCCAGCTCCTTAAGCTACATGAAAACGCCTGACAGCTCTTTTCTGCTTCTGTGAGTTTTGTAACTTCTTCCGGAGTCTTTTCTTCTATTTGCTTTTAAAAAGCAAGCTCCTGACACTAAAAAGTGTTTAATAGTTAATATACCTACATGTTCTGCGGCTTATGCCCCTTTATGGGTCACTGAGGCCCGTCCCAGCAATAAAGGGCGAGACAACCACTCACACCTACGCAAAAAAAAAAAAAAAAAAAGGAGCCTCTGAATTAACTGCTGTATGTTTTTGGACCGTGGGAGGAAATCCATGTTGAAGGAAAGAGGTTCGCCTCCAGCTAAAGATATGGACAAATCAATATCAAGGTGAGAAGATTCATTCACGTTCAGTTCACGAGTTTAACTTTGTTGTGATGTGTACTTCTGAGTCGAACACGTTTTTCCACAGGTGTTTAGAGTCGATGAGCTGTGAAATTTTCAATTAAAGATGAACCACGATCGGTTATTCATGAGAATCGCGGCACAAATGAGCATTAAATATTGACCAGAATTGACTGAACTTCCATAATTCATCTGGGTCGCGATCATAACCGTTGGTAATTCGTGTAGCTGATATTGTGTTCACCTGTTTTGGAAAGCGAGTGGAGCCTCTTGGATTAGTTATTCAAGCAGTTTCAGAAACAAACAAGCTGTGAACGATAGTTAAAAAAAAAAAAAAAAGTTCAATGGAATCTTAAATTTTCTAAATTTCAAATTTATTAAGCTGAGTTGCTTCTGTTGATTTAAAATGAACGTGTTTTCAAGCGGCTGACTCACCACTTCTGTTTTGGAGCGCTGCAAGTGCGCCGCTCCTTGTCACCGGACTTTACAGCGCAACTATAAATTCACATTGATTTTCTATAGAAGATTAAAGCGATGGTGGTGCATGAAGAGATCAAGGAGCTCGACCGCATCACAGACGAGCGCGCTCATCGGTCCACACGAAACAGATGTGTTGCTCGTGTCTTACGCGCTCGCACATAAAAGAGCAGCAGTCTGACCAACATTAATGTCCATTAATGTGACTGACAGCTGGGTCCTGAGCTTCTGTTTGTAAGCAGAGCTCCCCAATTGAGCTGAACCGTCGCTGACCCCTTCTCTTCACCCCATAGCAGCGACCCGAAGGGGTCTCTTTCTTTTTCTTTTTTCTTTGCTTTAACATATTAAAGCAGCGACCAGAAGCTCTGAGGTTGTTACAGTAATTATGACACGAGTGGCCAGCAGCGTTTCTCAGTGGGGAAATTGCCTTTGTGTTTGGAGACCATGTTCTTGAGTGAACGTAACAAATCCTCTCTGAAAATCAAAAGATTGTTGTTCTAAAAGAAGACACTTGTTTGATTATGGAATCACAGGAGCAACATAATTGGGAAATAAATTTGTAATATTAACATAAAAACACTCAGGAAATCACTACATGGCAGAGGGGGCTAATAAATGTAGGTGGAAATATTGAAATTGCTGAGAATAAATACATATATTTTGTCATTTTTACAGGATACATCCATAAAAAAAGCCGCAGATGTTGAGCTTTCTTGCTGTCAAATGTTTAAAATTATTAAAATCACATTGAAGGCAGTGATTTGATTTACAGATTGAGCAAAGCAATCTGAGGTACAAGGAAGAGAAGTTGAAGTTTGTGTATTTACTGATGCCGATCAATACAACTGTAGATCAGCACTGAGGATCGATAAGGTTGTCAAGAAGAGATGCACTGAAGTCGGGGGGTGATACTGAAACAAACTTACAGGACTGTTTGAGAGAATAAATGGATGGAAATGAATGGAGCGTCAAAGGAGAAACAGTTGTTCAATTTAGAAGTACAAAAATAGAATTGAAACATCAATATATGAAATGTTTAACTGTATATTTGCAGTTAAAGTTGATGCACTCTATTGTAAATAGTACTCAGTAATAACATTATTATTTTTTTGGCTCTCTCCATTTTCTGCCTTCTCTCCAGCTTCTCCTTCAGCTCATCACTATTCTCACTGCAGATCACTATATCATTATCAAACGTCAAGGTCCATGGAGACCCTCCCCTCGCCTCATCTGTCTGTCTGTCCTAGTGTTGAATTCCATGAATTCAGGGCTTAGAGAGACCAGGACCAGGACCACTGAGGACAACAAGACCAGGACTAAACTGAACACTAAACAAAGGACTAGTTTTTGAATGTATTTCAGCTCGACCTAAAAATGGCGCCTGTTTCTTTTGAATATGACATTGTTCCCTAGTGATGGCAAGATGAGGCATCGTGAAACAGTATTGCAGGGTTGATGAAACAGTGACCTTATCTTCAGAGGCAACTAGATGGCGCTCCTGGTTCAGAACTGATGTGATTGTTGTTCAAATGTAAATATTATACAGCGCCATGTGATGGCCCCTGAAAAGCAGGACACTGTGTCATGAAACCTCATCTACACATCACTATTGTTTACATGCTCTTCCTGTAAAACTTTGCCTACCCCAAAGTGCTTGACCCCATCTCCAGTATTCCTAGCCTTTTTTCCTTCCTGGACACAAGCTGCCTACATTTCTTCGCATCATCACATCAGCTAAGTCGGCGGCTAATAAGACATGGGTTTCTTATTTTGCTTCTTTGTTCCTTGGCATGGTTTGAGCCGACCGCTCTGTCTGACGTCCACCCCTGAGATGTAAGTGCTAACAATGGCTTCCTTCAGCGAATGAGTGAGTTCATTGCATTTGATGATGCCATAGTGCCTTTATTGCTAATATAAATAACAATAATAAACATTTTAAACACTTAAATCATCAATAAAGCATCTTCCACGACTTAAGAAATGTGTTGGCTCTTTGCAAAGAGCGTCTTGACAGGGAATCAAACCCCAATCTATCCAGAAGAACTATCAAAATATCATTTTTCTTTCTTGATTTTTTTAAGACAGCCGGGTCCCTCATGGTCCAGAACACCACCAAACTCTAATCGACTGCGCATGTACAAGCAGATCAGCCAACTGAAATGTATTTAGTGAATACAGTTTGTGTTGACAGCCTGTCAACATTGGCGAATACCAGGAATTCGTTTCAAGACTCTCTTAAAGTGTATTGGATTCTTCATGTGAGCGACTCCAAAATACAGAATAAACATACATATCTATGAGCGTTGTCTGTTCAAACAACCTTTTAGTGTTAGATCCACTGGCGCTGCAGTTGCCATGTTGCTACATGCACAGTAACCATCATCGCAGCAGATACTCCACTGATTCCAGTCGACTATCTTTGTATCAAGTCCTCCAGTTTTCCACTTGCTTAACCTGGCTACCCAAAAACTGTCTCCCTCTTCAGCCATTATCATAATGCTTCGGCGGTATTCATAAAGAAACCTAGGCACACGCAGTCCGGGACATTGTTATTGTGCGTCTGCCGCCGCTGCACCGCCAATAATGTGTGTCTCCAGCAACACAAAACAATAAGGATACTATTGCGAGTAATTATTTCGCCATTCTTGTTTGCATTTTTTTTGTTGTTGTTGGTGATGACTGTTACACACCTGTAATACAAAAACACAATCCGCTGTTAGAAATGCAATTAAACAAATTGTTTTTTTCTCCTTGGGAGACACAATTTGCCTCCAATTTACCTGAACCTAATGGTCAATTACCAGTTTGTCTTCAGGCTGACCCGGACGCTAATGGCTTCGGAGGAACACCAGAATCTGATTTTCTTTTAATGGCATCTAATGGCCTCCACTCTGATATATTATGAATGCAAACAAACTGGGCAGAATCTATCCTGCCACACTGTTAGAACCCATTTCTATTCATTTCATTCTCTTTTCACCTCCAGTTAAAGGGTTTCACCTGCTTTTATGTGTGTTGGCAAATCCTCGCTCTCAAGAAAAAGCCTTTTTTATGCATTCGATGTACAGACTGACTGCTGAGTTATCAGTGTGTAATGCATTTAAGATGAGCAACGTCGCAGCCTGTGTTTACATTATTTGTGTTTATGTCAGTAGAGAAAGGCTTTTGAATCATTTGATCGTCTCAGGAATACCAAGCAGACTGAACACTGTCACATCAGTGATTTCTTTAAAAATAAAAAACAAAAAAAACATGATAGGACAAACTCAGAAAAAGATCTCATGGTGAGCAGTTTAGCTTCAGCGACAAAGGTACGTCTGTTCTCAGAATCACTGTCACAGGTGTTGGACGTTTGATTTGGTGGTCAATATGCATAGTCTCCTAAAGGGTCTTCATCCATAGTGAGGCAACCGACACGATTCCTTCCACCAGTCGGCCATTAGCCCTCATAGGCCTCAAGCTCAGATGAGTGTGAAGTAGGCCACTGTGGCAATGCCACCGCCGACAGGATTTATCACTGAGAGATGCCTGTCCTGACCTGTGTGGGTGAAACCTGCGGACGGCGAGTCAGCATAAGCGTCTCCATCTCAGTTATTGACCGCTTCCAACAACATTGCCTCGTCTCTCTGTTCCATCCCACCTCTGACGCCATCTCTGTGGTAGAGTGGAGGATTCACGTTTGTACATGACATCTCTACAGCGTTGTCCATTGTGCGCTACATAACTCTTGCGGATGTTTACCTAATTCACTGAAGATACTCTTCCTCATCGCTCACGCATCAATAAAGGTTATGATGACTTCGACTGCCGCTTTTGTGAATAATATTTTCCACTGTCCCGCTTTGAACATGCCTCAGACACGTCCCCGTGTTTGTGGACAGTCACAGCAAACTTATTCAAAGTCACAACAACACAAGTATAATGACTGTACAATGTTCATCAGAGGATGAATATTTTTCTTCTATTATTCATACGAAACTACAGCCTCTGTTGTCTCCTAGGATGAGGGTGCATTTTTCAACTTATTTCACACCAAAACATTCGTAGAAACATGACCACAGATATTGCTCAGACTGAAGCTAAAGGTTAGCTTGTGTAAAGTCATAACTACATCATGCTCCATATTCGCAGCTGGGCTTGTTTAAATGCTGCAATGTTTTGCCTGAAGGGTTAACACCAAACAGCTCATTGGCATTATAGTCAGTGCTCATACTCTCCGCCGTTTGCTCGATGTTACTATCCCCCTTCCATCACAGCAAAGGGAGTTGTCAATACTCAAACCAAGGACCAAGGACACACAGAGTTGGTGCAATGGTTTAACAGTCAGTGCACAGAGAGCCTCATCCACAGGCCAGTTGTTTTCTGTCATGTCATGATTCACAAACAAAAAAAGTCTGTTTGTTTTAATGTCTTATAAACTTTTCTTTATTCAACTGTAGCGTGAATTTGGGTAAAGCGACTCTGTAGTTAAAATTACATTGGGTTAAATTGGCGCGCAACGGGGCCCTTAACTGCAAAAGTAATAGCGGCCATGAGACATCTGCTAACGCTAAAATGTGTGTTCTGGCACCTTGTATCACCCTCCCCCTTGAATCTTGATGTCGGCATCTTTAGTCGTCTCTTGCCCTCCTTTCGGCATCTCTGAGTGTCTCCTCCATCTCTGGCTCACATCTTTCCTCTCGATATGCAGTGAGTGAAATGGAAATTGGGTGGGAGGTCTGGGGTTGCTGGATAAGATGGAGTGGACGTAACCTGAAATCCAATTTCTTAAAAAAAATCCACATCTTTGCCTCAATATTTTAAGGGTCTTAAAGTGCGTCTGCGGCATCAGGCGACATCACTTCTTAATAAAAAGGTATTCACACTTGGAAAGATTTCACTCACAGATTTATTTTTTTGTATTCATGTCGCACAACCAGACACTGCTGAGTGCTACACTTGTGCGTGTTGAACTTAGTTTCCACTGGAATATTTTAACTTTCAATGCCGAACACATGCGGCATGACTTCATATTCCAACAGCCGACTTATCGCTGCACTTATTACAGCTTATGAAAATGTGTCAACTTCAGAGGCTTTATGAAACTAGAGACTTTATCATCCAAACACACACTGGGGTCTTTCGGAATATTTGTTAAAAATACAATAAACATGATGACAAAAAGACAAAAATGAAGTATGACTGAAATGGATACTGTATGTGCAGCCTGTCATTTGAAGGTTTTCACTTCATATAAACAAATTTATTTCGTCCAAAGAATATATCTAGTGGAAACACCCTGGACTTGCTGGATGGGTCACACCTTTGTATGCAGTCAGGGTGTTGTGCAAAACCTTCCTCTGGCTCCATTCTTAACCCACAACCTTGCAACATACGGTCTTAAGACAAAGCACAAGTAGAGGAACATTTTTGTGTCAGGTATGATATTAACGCAGTTTCCGAGGCTCCGGTATTGAAGTGATGTTTTGGCGTTCATTGCTGGCAGAACTCATATAGTGTTCCTTTCAGGTCAGTACTTGAACCACTGGATCTAAGCTCAGCGTGAAAAACGACGGGTCAGAAGTGAACTATTAAAAATAACAGCATTCAAGATTCGAGAAGCAGGTTTTTCTTCGACGTCTTCTTTCAACACTTTTCAAAAGCGTTGATGGATTGGTTGAGTGAAGCGGTGTAACTCGAGAAACGTCGAGACATTTACACCCCAAACTGAAACAGAGACGTCAGATGTATCTGGCCGGCGAAGTTTGAAGCCAACTACTTATTTTTGGAGGGTGATCAATGAGGATCCAGGGAACCTGTAATCTAGTTGAGTGACAGCAGCGTACAATAGCTTTCTCCACCGCTAACCAGAAGACACTCAGCAAAGGCAATGAAATACATGAGAGCAGCTCAGACGTGGCGCGCGGGGAGGGCAACGCACTCAACCACAAAGAGATAAGAAAGAAGGAAAAAGATGAAAGACTGCGAAGGTGGGCGGGGGAGAGAGAGAAAACGTACTTACAAGATCTCAAATGTTCTTCTCCCAAATACACATTTTTTTTCACGTTGATCCTGAGTCATCGGGGGCTTCGTCTCGGCTTTCTATTAGCAAGGTTTGTACCCACATTTTCCTGGTTTCAAATGAACACATCTTTCAAGACGGGCTCCCCTGAGACAGGGTATTTAAAGATATCTGGATGATTCGCCGCAAAAGAAGAAGAGGTAACATTGAGGAACAAGATCGAACCTCTCTGTTAAGTTTATCCTGGTTAAAAAAGAATAAATTAGCCTATTTGTGTGGAGTTTTTTGAAGCCACTCTCTCCCTCCTCCCCCCTCCCATCGCCACAGATCACACTCCTGCTGATAGCATTTCCTACCTCTCCTGCTATGTATCATCTGCCCCCTTTTCCTTCCTCTATTTCCCTCCTCTGCCACTGCCCACCCTGTCCTGAACCATCCACTTTTTCTCTTTTTTTCCCATTAAAACAAGTGATTTTATTCCTGGTACATCTCTAAATCAAGCACGGCTTGTTTAGAAAAATTGCTGCAACTTGATAAATGTGGACCCCAATGTGTTTGAAAGATAAGGTTAGTGGGTTGCCAAAACTAGGCCACAAAGCGTCTGCTCGCATCGACCAAGTGTGTGAGGAGTATAAATTTCCGTCGGAGCCAAAACACACATGCACGCTCCCGCGGGAAAAGCGGACGAGAGAAAGGGACAAAATGGTCTGATGCAATTGAGCCTCTCTCGGGTTTCCCCTCATAAGACCTTGTGTTATCTTCTTCCACTGCGACATTGCTCACTCACTCATTAGACGTTTCTTATAAACAAGCTATTTTCCTCCCGATAATAGAAAGCTCTAATTCAGTGAGAGCAAATACCTTTTTTTTTTTTTTTTTTTTTGGTCAGGTGTTATCGCTGAAAGGAGATATCAGATAACAGCAAATTATATTTTTGTTTGTCTCTAAACACGAGGCAATAAAGCAGGGAATTGTGTTGCTTGCGAGTCCGTTCTGCTGTCCTCTTATAACCCTACTCTTTGTTTTCAACGCTCCAGCGCAGACAGGGACGAGGAGGGAATTAAAGGTGTGTCAGTGTGGTGAAGCCAAAGTGTTTCTCTGCTGGTCTCTAAAAGTCAAACTCAATCTGTACATGGAACAATCCATGCCACATTATGATTTAGCTGAATTATTAGATGCCGTTTTAGCATTTGAAATATCATTAACAGTCAAACAACTGGCTCGCGCATCCCTCTGGACACGGTAATCGGGAGCACAGGGGGTGCACAGGAGGGCCCCCTAGTGGTGCTTGAGCCCTTTTCCCTGAATAAGAAAAGTGTCCCTCCAGAAGCCAAATCTTCCTCCCACTCATTTGACTGCATTTTCTAATCTCTAACATCAAATAAAAGAATGCTTGTAAATCCAGATGAGCCGACCCAACACCAGCAACATTTTTTTGCGATGAGTCCACTTTTTTTCTGACTTCAGCGCCAGCCCCCCAAAATGTCTGTGCCAAAATTGAATCAACTTACATCAACATTATCAACAGTTTTTTGAGAATGTCCTTGTTTAACGTTCCCCAGTTGTTTTGCTTTAAATGATTTTTAACTCCTCCAATAAGGCTATGTGACGAACAACGTTCACCAGTCTGTCTAACAGATATCAATGACTTTTTTCGGATTGTTCATCGTAGGATAAGCGACAGATGACTAATGGTGTTCTGGATTACCATCAGGATCCAGGAGCCTTTTGAATAATCCAAATAAACCAGAGAGAACAGCAGCACTTTCTTCTATGCTCCGACAATGTGCGATACATCAGAAAGTTTCGGAACATGGTCCCATCAAGGTCATAGCTGTCAATATTTTTCATCTGAATTGAAAAGTATCAGATTATGAAGATAATGTTAATGTAAAAAAAAAAAAAAGGAAAGGAAAAAATGAAAATAATAAAACTAAAATGCAATACTGGTGTGAATAAGATCATGTTCCTTGAGAGCATTATGACTAGGCACCAATGTTAGTGAGTTTAACATGTATGATCAAGCATGTATCACAGTTTAAAATGTAAGTTTCAAAACATTATGTAACAGACATTGATTTTAAAGGTGTGGAAAATCCATCATTGCCATTTTCACTTGCTTGGGTCAAACATTTATATTCAATTTTGCCAATTTATAAACAACGCTCTCCACACGTCTAACACTTTTAGTTTATTTGAAATAATACCCAAGATTGAGGACAGCACATGCTCTGCAGCACCACACTGCGCGCCACTGTTGCAGTTGATTCCGCCTCCAAGACGCGCAGCAGCTGCTCTCCCAATTTGCTCTTCCCCGTCTGTGACAAAACTGAGGAGAAGCTCCTTTTCAGTATCTTTTTGTCCCGCTCTCAGTGTGACTACAAGCTGGAAACTGAAGTCTAGTTTCCCGCTGAAGAAGTCGAGGTGGTGTAGGTGTCTCCACTTGCTTCAACGTTCTTCACTCTTCAACTTGTCATCTTCTTTTTTTCCACTGTGCCCACCCCCACATGCTCCACCGCGTCTCAGTCCTGCTACTTTCTTCCATATTCCAAGCGTTCGAAGGACCTGAAAATCACAAAAAAAACAACATTTTAAATCACAATATTAAATCGCTATGTTCTATTGAATTACGACCTCATTTTATTTATTCTGAATTTCAGGTGGCATGCTGAGGACATTCATCGCTGGCAGATGGAGACGTTCACACATACACATATCAGCAGTTTCATTTTCAGCACTTATCAGTAGCACTATCAAGATGTTCACACTTTCATTGAAGGACTCCAGCCTTCGCTAGAAACCGCAACGTCAGCAGACTTGGAAATGGAAGACGCTTTTCTAAGACCAACAAGAAGATCGTGTAAACTTCACCGCAACAAGTGTGAGATAATTTATGATTTTACGACTTTATTTGAAGAAGCTTGTGAGCATTGTCAAAGCGTGGGCTAAGTTTTCAATGGCTTTTTTTGTGAGCAACATTGCTCCAATGAGATTTTGGAGTGTCGTGATTGTCACTGAAATGCCAGGATGTACAGCCAAGTGACACTTTTCGTTGTATTTTTAAGGTTAGTTGCGAAGCTAACAGCTTCCTCACGTAACTTCACGTAGTAATGAGGAACCCTTGAATCGCTTGAACAAACTTGAGACATGTTTATTTAGCTAGTCGCAACTTTCAGCTCACGATATAAAGTTTGGAGCAGTGATATCAACTTAAATTTGAAGTTGGTAAAGGTTTTTATTTTCGCGGAGGTCGGCACCTGCCAAGCACATCTACTGTTGTCTCTAACAAATATATATATTTTCAAGTGAAACATCAAAAACTAGACAGGACACCCATCAGAGCATCCCTATTAACTGGGGATGGAACTCTAGGGTAGATATTTTAAGGTGACACATACATCTAAAGTTAAACCTGTGACTCAGAGACTCACTTTTTGGAGTCTTTTTCATGGAAATCAATAGGTGAGGAACCAATTCTTATTAAACACCAGCCTCAGTACTTGACAGTCCAATGTTTCAGATTTATGTTTAACTATAATGTTGAAATTATTTACCTCAAATGTCAACAACGTGCCGTCTCGTGCCGCTTGAGTGTCTAAAGAAAGAGAAGAGCATATAATAACTCGGCTTTGGCTTTTATGAATCAGGTTTGTAAATGATAAAGCCTCTGACATTTCAGCGTCCCGGTCACTCAAGAGTGAAATGCAGTTCTGAACGATGCCGATGAACAGAGTCCAGAAGGTGTATCCGCAGTCCCCTGAACAGCAGCCAGCGCACACGTCCACGCACATCTGGCAGCAGATGTCACAGCAGCGGTCAGGACAGAACCTTAAGTCATCGCAGCAATCCTCTTTCCTTTGGCGACAGGAGTTGCAAATCTTGCAAGACTGTAAGCCCATGGGTCTGCCTGTTAAACCCACGCGGAGATATTGGAGGGAATCACTGTGTGGAGGGAAAATGTCCAAAATAAGACTTGAGCATGCAGATACAAAAGAAATTCTGAAGCGAAAAATGCTGATAATTGGCTGTCAGGCTGTCGCGGAAAAAGCAAAAGTTGTCTCCAGTTGTAAGTGGAGAGTCAAGTTCTCACCAGGCAGAAATCGCTGACTACGCTGCAGCCAGTTTGGCCAACTTTTAAATGGTGTCAATCTGTGGCCCCGAGGGCTCGAATCCAGCAACTCCCATATCTGTGTGACTGGAACTCCAGGACTGTAGGGCTCGGGAGGGAACACTCCCGCCTTTCATCCAAGCATGAAAATGTGAAAAATCGCAGTCAACGGTTTTGGTGAAAAGACGTCACAGAACACGAATGGCAGTACTGTTTCGTTGAATTCTGAGAATAGTTTTAAACAAAGACATCATTTAGTCGGCAAAGTGGTCGTGACTTAAGAGAAGATTTTTGTGGTAAATCGTATTAGTCTACTTCCCGATCTGGAACACTTTACCTCTCTAAAAAAGTGCAATAAAAAGGCTGTTGTTGTGGAGCACCCATGTACCTAGTGGAGGTTGAGTTGTGGAGGCTCAAACTTCCCTCTGGCGGAAGGCACCGCTGCGCTCAAAGGACAGCAGAGACAGAATCTCTCCTCACGGTTGGAAATACGCCGGAAACCTCACCAGGGGAGCGTCACAAATGCTGCTCCCTGATGATGCAGCTCTGCACCCCGTCTCTAATGTAGACTCCAGGCAGCCTACTGAGTGAACTTGTTTGAACTACCTGCATACAGCACGATAGTAGAATAGGGTGGTGAACGTCTGTTCATATGGAGACCTGAAAAGGAGGCGGTGTTAGATGGACGTCGCGCTCCAATGAATGCAAAACTGATGCCGAGATCGGCGCCGCAATTCCCAGAATTCCGCCCCTAAAACCAACAATTTTGTAGTGTTGTGGTCAAGGCCACACCAACCAACCGACACCAAGACATTATCGAGACCGGAGCATATCGAGACCGAGACAAGACCAAGACACAACAACACTGAACAAGAAATCCAGAATCCTTTTTTTTTTTTTTTCAAACAATTTTCCGTCCCAATTATTATGACAGTTTTCTATGTCGGTCTTGAGCGGTGTAGAGCGCCCAGTCCAACATTTTGAAGAGACATTTGTTTGTTCGTTTGGGCTTTGGAAACAGGAGCTTTAAGTTCAAATTTTAAGAAAAAAAAAATCTACATTTTTGCCTTCCTGAGTTTGTCTTTTGGCACCTGCACTCCATCTGACTCAGGCAGCCTCTCGCCAAGTTACAGTTTCGACAAAGTCTTGCAATTCATGTCGCATCCAACAGACTAAAGATTTATGGGTCACTCACGCACAACAATTTCATCTTGTCAGGTGTTTTTAAAAAATGATTCCCCCATTGCTCGCCGTTTATTTGGCCTATCCATCATATTGGAATTCTATTGGAGGCTTTCCATGAATGCACAGTTACAGATGAATGAAAAATCATATCCAAAACCCGGGGACTACTTGGGTGAAAGGGAGCATGTTAAGGGTAAAAAAAATATTGGAAACTTAGTCATTATATGAAATTAAAGGTTAGTGGAAAAAAATGTAACTTCGTAATTACAGGTTTATTACAGGACAATAAATGCCAAAACAGTTTGACTGGTTGACTTTTTTTTTTTTTACATCATGCACTTTGTTTCTATTGAATATATTTGTCTATGCTTTATTTTGTAATGGCACTTTAGGAGGACTTCACCTTACAGGTTTGTTGTACCTGTTGCAATGACATTCTATTCCACTCTATTAATCTACCCTCCTTCCTCTCACTTCTGTGAATTCAAAAGTATCTGCCGCATAATGTTGGCTTTACAGTCTGACCGGCGCCTTGTTTTCTTTATTAATAACTGAACAATTGTTATCATTAATCCAGTGAGAAGTGTAACTAAAACTGAAACTGTTGCGATAGAGAACACAGAAGCAAAGCTCTCTCTAACAGCTTCTCTAACTGCTGGTGTCAAAGAGCTGGTCCACCAGGACCTGCTCCTCCGTCCACCCCATTCAGTTTGGATGATTTTCCTTCATTTCTCTCATGACCTTGGCAATGGACTTTATTCAGACGAAAAGTGGTCTTACTGTATTCACGAAAGTCACTTCAATTTAGCCATGTTTTCTGAATCGAAGTTCATTTTTCTTTTTTCCCGATGCACTTAAAGACTGCGGGCGCTGAGGCAGAGTTGATGGCCGTCGGGGAGATCAGGAATGAAAATTGATCTGAAAACAGGATACTTTGGCTCTTAACACAGAGGCATCATTTCGGGTTTGTGACGTCACGTCCAACACAATACTGGGAACAGAAGAATTGTTGCGTGACGAGAAGTCCGGCACGTCAATAACACATTACATTACGAGTCAAATAGCTTTTATCTGAAAGACTTAGGCCCCTGCAAGAGTGGAAGCCAGCTGCTGACTGAATGCACGCGTGAGCTTGAGTTTGACCTTCCTGTCATGAGTTGAACTCATACAAGCATCGGTGTAGCGCGAGGCACGCCATCAGTCACACTTGACATGTCGCCCGCCAGGTCGGCTTGTGATGTTGTTTATTCAATGAGTGACCTTAATGGCACCTTCCTGCTCTCCCTCCATCTCAAGCATCTTTCTGACAACAGCTGTTGGTCTACCTGGCTCACCAGCAAGGCTTTATGTTGTAATTACACTGCGTCTTGGTCATTATTTTGATGCTGTTTACTCCCAAGTCAAGGCCGCTCTGACCCAACATTCACTTCATGTGGCACGTAAGAGCTTTCAAGTCGAATAGATGCTTCAAATTGAAATGCTAGTTTCAAGCTGAAAACTAGCACATGGCTAACGTGACCCACAGGTCTTCAAGACGGGTTGTTTTTGTCAACATTTTATCCGGAAACTGCCAAAAAAAAAGTTGTAGATTTTGAGTGAAGATGCTGTATTTAAACAAAAACAGAGTCTCTTTTGAAAAAAAAAGGCAGAGTCAAGGTGAACCGTTGACATGCTTCATGCTAAAATTAGCTGCCAGATGCTTCAAATTGAAATGCTAGTTTCAAGCTGAAAACTAGCACATGGCTAAAGTGACCCACAGGTCTTCAAGACGGGTTGTTTTTGTCAACATTTTATCCGGAAACTGCCAAAAAAAAGTTGTAGATTTTGAGTGAAGATGCTGTATTTAAACAAAAAGAGAGTCTCTTTTGAAAAAAAAAAAAAAAAAAGGCAGAGTCAAGGTGAACCGTTGACATGCTCCATGCTTAAATCAGCTGCTCGATGCTTCAAATTGAAATGCTAGTTTCAAGCTGAAAACTAGCACATGGCTAACGTGGCCTGCAGGTCTTCAAGACGGGTTGTTTTTGTCAACATTTTATCTGGAAACTTCCAAAAAAGTTGTAGAGTTTGAGTGAAGATGCAGTATTTAAACAAAAACAGAGTCTCTTTTGAAAAAAAAAAGGCAGAGTCAAGGTGAACCGTTGACATGCTTCGTGCTAAAATCAGCTGCTAGATGCTTCAAATTGAAATGTTAGTTTACACATGGCTAACGTGACCCACAGGTCTTCAAGACGGGTTGTTTTTGTCAACATTTTATCCGGAAACTGCCAAAAAAAAGTTGTAGATTTTGAGTGAAGATGCTGTATTTAAACAAAAACAGAGTCTCTTTTGAAAAAAAAAGGCAGAGTCAAAGTGAACCGTTGACATGCTTCATGCTAAAATCAGCTGCTCGATGCTTCAAATTGAAATGCTAGTTTCAAGCTGAAAACTAGCACATGGCTAACGTGGCCCGCAGGTCTTCAAGACGGGTTGTTTTTGTCAACATTTTATCCGGAAACTGCCAAAAAAGTTGTAGATTTTGAGTGAAGATGCTGTATTTAAACAAAAAGAGAGTCTCTTTTGAAAAAAAAAGGCAGAGTCAAGGTGAACCGTTGACGTGCTTCCTGGTAAAATTAACCGCCAATGATCAACAAGCACATTGACGTTGCACGTAATACAGACTTTTATTTCCTGAGGATACATGAGTATGTGTATTTTTTCCTGCTGAGCGCTGCATGTCTTTGGCCCATGGGAGGAATCCAGAGTTGCTTGCAACACACTACTGACCCGACATTAAACACCCTCAAATAGAATGTTAGTCTTTATTTAAGCAACGCCATTACCTCCTGCATCCATTCCTCGCTGCTCCTCCAAGATCATTTTTATTGCTGTATAAGGCGTTTATGATCGTGTTTTAGTTATACAACCGTCTCCCTCTGGGCGTATTACTTCCACCGGGCAATTTAAATGCTGTGCACTCCACTGTGGCCGTGGTCAACGAGCCCTTAGAGCGATCTCACAGGCACTGGAGGAAACAATATGAAGCCCTTCCAGTTCCTCGCCCGACACTGGTGCTATGTTTTACAGCAAACCAGTAAAACCATCAACAGAAAGGAGACACCTGGTGCTACTTCAGTATTCCACTTGAATCAATGTGCTTTTTATTCAAACATTTACATACGTACTATGGAATACCAGTGTCGAAATAAGGAAATAAATGTTGGAATAAAAGGGGAAATATGCAAAGTGGAAATAAAAATGGAAAAATAAATGTGGAAATATTCACAGAAATTCAATCACACTGAAAGTATAATATATATATAGTTTTTTCTTTCATTTTTATTACCTCATTTTTACACTACTAGTATTCCATAGAAGACGTGTGAAGCTACAGATAAAAGGCGCATAAAGAAAATATACTAGGTAAAGAAAACCCTCAATATTCTCTGTAATTTATTAGGCATTGGTACTGCCAAAAAGACAATTGTAGTTCCTTGTGTCATGATATTTTGCTTCACTTTTTCTTCACATCAAATTATCCAGCCCAGAATGTATCATAATATGCCTTATTTTTGTTGTTTGTTTGTCTATTTTAAGATATTAGTCAAAGCAAAAATATATAATTATTATTATTTCTACTCTTTTTATTTATCACCATTTTTACTCTTGTGATTTTTCTTTTATATTAAGTGTTATTAGACTGTTACATTATTTTTCACCTCTAAATTTCTTAAATTTCTTTTCTAGTTACATTTTTCACATGATGTTTGCCACTTTTTCAGTGATAGAATGAAGCTTTCATACACCCCATAAAGGCCACTGTGAATTCTTTTTTCTTGCAGTCTGTACTCTGTGGCTTATACAATAATATATTATTGTATATATTATTGTATGTATTATATAGTTTTACAGGTGAAAGAGTATGTTTGCCAGTTTTGGGAGGGAACTAGAGTACCTGGAGAAAACACAGAATCCACAAATAAAGGCCCAAATCTCAGACTAAAACCTGAGTCAGAAGGGCATCTGAAGATATGGTCTCAGAGTTCACTCTTTAATGTAAAGAACCAGAAGAAAAATGGTTTTACTTTGAGAGCTATTCCATCCCATTCAGATCGAGCTGGTGAGGAGCCTTTGTGACCTGACTCTGTGACCTGCTAATGTAACATAAGAGTGCGTGTTTGTCAATCTCATGACGTCGCAGAGCTCAGATGAATTCCAAGCAACCGGAACAACAGTGACCTTGCTATCAAAATTAAGGTTAAAAAACAAAACAAAAAAAAGACAGATGATATCTAACAAGTTCAGGGAAAGGCTTTTGCGGTCAGTTCCTCAGAAAATACTAACAAGGATTTTCCACAGAGGCTGACGCAAAACCAGCTGAATTTTTCAGTTGACACAGATTTATATTTAGAAATAGAGTTTTTCAACAAAGTCACTTGCCGAGCTATTCGAGAAAAATCAGGTGTGTCCGAATCATAAGACCATAATCATAAGCCATCCTCCAGTGACTCAGTGGAAACTCATTTTCACATTAAACAGGAAGAAGAGACGTGATTCTTGCAATATTATTAATTCTAGATTTTCTAGATTTGACTTTTGTCGTAACATTTTTTTAAAAATAAAACAAGCGTTGATGCCATTTTGGTTGAGTTGGACATGCATTGTGCAGTTCAAGAATTACATAGAAGATTGTGTGTTTTACATTCTTTTTTTTTTTTGTTTACCACCTTGTCATGACTATTTTTTGAGTCAAATTTTGGAGGATTTATATGTTTATTATCGGCCATCTTAAGTGAATGACCATTTCCCTTGTACACTTTTTGTTTCCTTTATTATTATTATTATCATCATCACCATTATTATTCATATTTAGTATTTTATTTAGTTACAATCTGTTAATATATTGCCACTTTTGCATTAAAAAATATAATCAATATTTAAATGAAACATCATCTTAGTCCCATTATACATCTATTATTTATTTTTATTTTGCAGTGTATTATTTGATCATTATTGGTTTTGAGTGTCCTTTTGTCACCAATTCTCAGAAATATTCTGTTTTATTTTTTATTCATTTGGTTATGATTTATAAATTGTATTATTATATCATTCTTTTCATTATCACTCACATTGTAAAAAAATAAAATAAAATAAGTTAAAAATAAGTAAAAAAAACAAAACAATATTAATCTATTTTCTTCTTTGGTTATTATCTTTTTTTCCCCTATATATATATATATATATATATATATATATATATATATATATAGATATATATATATATATATATATATATATATATAGATATATAGATATATATATATATATATATATATATATATAGATATATATAGATATATAGATATATATAGATAGATAGATAGATAGATAGATAGATGTTATTACATTATTCTTATTTCTATTTTATGTCCCTTTTCATCCTCTTTTTCTGAACTTAAATATGCACAGACACATACACGTCATGTTTTTCTGTCCCACCTTGCCGTGCTAATTTATTGATCCTATTTTATTGACCCTAAGCTGAGGACTAACAGTGACCAGCATGTTCCTGGCCACAGAGGGTTTGAGAGGACCGTAACACGTAACCTTGGTTCCCGTGATCAGACAGTGCTCACGGCATCGCCTCCGCGACACTGAGCAAACTGGGACTGCATTTTCCTCTGCACTGCTGGAGATTCATGGCTGCGCCGTCACAGTTCTAATCTAACTGTAATTGAAAAAAAAAGAGATTTACTTAACGTCCATTTTTTGTTTCTTAAAAGCTTTTTAATGCGATTTCTATAATTGCCTGTTGCTGGAGTTTCTATTAGTTGGATTAATAACGCCGCGCTTGTCGAAAAGATACTGGTGGTATACGACTCACGCAACACATCCACATTCGTACATGCTGCTCTAAACTCCTCATTGGTCACATGGTCAGAGCTCACCATCAGGGTGAGTCATTGTTCGGTACAAGACTGATAGTTAGCGTCTGTTCCATCAGTGCACCAGTGCGATGCTTCCTGTCCTGTTCAACAGCCTGTAGAGTAGCGAGAACTAGCACTAGTCCAAGTGAGCAACACAGATGCGCCTTTTCTCCCTTGACTGCAACATCTAGGAGCCTCATGCGGATCCCGCGACTAGCGTAGTGCCGGCGACGCCGACGTTATCTTACCTGATGAAGTGTGCGATTGGATTGGCGACACATCTTATTCTGGGTGAAAACAGGAAGTGAATGTCCTATTTTCAGTTTGCTAATGGTGTTATAGCACCTGTAGTGTGGCGGGGGTTTCAATGACAAAAGCTCATGAGATTGAAAGTGGCCTTCAGCAGGCGCATTTCAACTGTCGTCCGAACTCACAAAAGAATAAATGCAGTTTCTTTAGAGGAGCTTTAACATGAAGTTTAAAACAGTAGCCTATTCTTTTGTTGCTTTTCCAAATAGGGGGCGCCACAGCAAGTCATCCCTCTCAACCCTGAGCCATCAAGCGTCACCCTCCCGAGCAGTTTATGACAGGAAGTAAGAATCAAAACTCAACACTGTCTTTCCTTTGAATTCTCTTCCATCTCTTCCATTTCAGAATTAGAATGAGAATCAACTTTATTGCCATGGTCAGTGGGGATCCCACCAACTAGGAAAGTGCTTCAGAATAAAGCGCTGTCTATAAAATAAAATAAAATAAAATAAAATAACAAAGGCTGATGACAAATTCAATATACCGAGGGGAAGAAGCTGTTCTTGTGAATGAATTCTACTGTGATGATTTTTTTGTTCAGTTTTAAACTGACTTAAATAATTCAAAAATAATAACTGGTGACGTTAGCTTTTCTTCTTAACTATAAACAGTGCAACAATAAACAACAGATCGTTAAAATGTTTAAAAGCTTGAATGCTGCTTCAATCTAGTTGGTGCGGCTAATATGAAACTTTTTCTCGTAAACTCTATTATCCAGAATTTACATAATGTATTGTATTTTTATATGTTGGCCATATAAAAAGACTGAGTGGGCCACATTTGGCCCCCTGGCCTTTGGTTTGACACCTCTCAAAACCATACGTCAAGGTCAGCCTTCACCATAAAGCTTCCCTTTCACCCTTGCTACCTCTTGTCTTTCTGATCTTCCTGAACAGCCATCACCTGTTCCACCGTGCCTGCACTCTCTTCTTCACCTGCCTGGATGTGACACCTCTGTTTTCACAACATATGGTTGATATGAGGCAAATAAATGCATGAAACATCAGGCGTATGATATGCATGATGGACCAGGTTGGTCTTGATTCCCAATGGATGGCCCAAGTCACAGATGATTCTTTGCTGAACATAAACGGAAGAGACAGATGTGGGCTTTGAATCCGTTGCGTTTCCTGCTGAAACCAATGATGCAGTCATTAAAACGCTTCCTCAGGAAACAGATTGCCTTTATATTCCCCGCCTATCCTCGTCGGACCCATCACAGTTAGTCAAGGCCACAGAGCAGACTACATCTGTTCACATGGCAGCTCTCCTGACGTTTTATTATTTCTCCACAGTCTGTCATCCTGTCTTTGGTCCGCCATCATCAGACTCCTCCGTGCTCCCCGTAACACAAATGTCAGCAGGCTGAATGTGACAGGTGAACGACAATGGAGCAGGTTTGACCTTGACGTCGGCGAGATTGAAGTGACGGTAATAAAAGGCTGTAGTGAGCTATTGTTGGCCCGGGGGGGGCGGGAAGGGGAGGAAGGGGGGGCGTCCATTAATGAATGACACGAAACAGTCGTGGAGACGTGCAGGGGAGGAGGAGCGAGGGAGGACAGGTGACGGCGACCCACACACACTCTCTCCGCGGCGATGAGCTCAGCCTGAACCTGCCGATACGGTCACACTTAAATACACTCTCAATGGCACGACGTCGCTCGCCCACACCCAGGTACTGATGTCGAAAAACCTACTGCCTCCTCCAAACATTTCTAAGTCTCCGGGAATTTCATTTCATTATTCATGTGCTAAGTAGACCCTTCTTCACCTCAGGGTCTACTTTCATTTTTCTCATCTCCCACTCACCAGTTAGAAACCCCAGTGACAGTCGGCCTAATCCCCCCCCTCACTTCCTTGCTGCGAGTAAATACGGAAACAAGAGGGATGTGAAGTCCTGGAAGCATCACGAGGCAGCAGCGCCTTCTCGGCACGTCCTGGAATATCACAGCCTTTTTAGCCGATATTAGGATAATTCGAGATAATGAATTGATTGGGGTGATAAGTGGCAGGCTACTAATGGAATGCAGTACTTAACCTCCATAATTCCGATATGCCCTTCACTTAGTGTCGGGATAATTCGATTACCACCGCTGATATCTCCTTTAGCCACTCACACACACAAAGATTAGCACGACGTCCGCCGACCGCAGAGCAGCGTTGCACCCGTTTGGGTTTAGAAACAAAACATATCAAGTCAAAGCAGCGCACGAGAAGATCGCAGAAACACGACACTAACTCAGCTGTGTTTTTGCATCGGCTTCCTTCCTTAGTACCTTGTGTTTTCCCAAGTTTGTCAGTTGTGTTTTCTCACTCTAAATATACCAAGAAACACCAAATCGAACCACAAACACAAAAGAGCAAGGGAACATGAGCAATGACTTACAGGTGCTGCTTGCAATGCCAAAACGTTTAGGAGGTGTTGATAGTGGAGCACATGCTGCCACTTCCTGTTTCTTATAGGTGCAATACCCCTCCTGGCCACAGGCGGCGCTAAATCAAAAACAATTTAGAACCCTGAAGGAGCATCTATACAGTTGCTGTACAAACAAAATATTTAGCAATATATGAGTGGATGTTCCAATATATTTTTTAAGTTAATATTGAGGAGGTGACTGATGTATTTTTTAGACGTCAGAATGACAATATTTTCCCTTCTTTAAAAGCACATACGAGTCGCCTGTTGCAGTTCTCTTCCTCTTAATTGAGCTTTTCCTTTTGGGAAAAATCGAACACGGTATTAAGAATGACGCTTCTTCCTCCACAAGAATGAGTGTCGAAATATTTTTGAAAAGGACTGTATTTAATGAGGTGAGCATGGCCGACAGTTCTAGTCTTTCAATGGTGAAAAACTGAAAGAAGCTTCGACAATATGTGGAGGTCACGCTGCATGTAGAAGAAGCTCTGTGAGAGAATGAAACTTTCAAGAGGCCAAGTATGGATCTCAGCTTTGTTCAAAGGGTCCATAGTACTCAAAAACTTTCCTGTTATTTCATGTTGATGTTGTTGTTACTTTGCTTCTCCAGTGTCTCTTTACAGTCAAACTTTGAGGGGTGTTGGAGGCTAAACCTGGCTCTCCTTCAACAAAACAAAGACACTTCTTAAACCACAAACATCCACCCACTTTCCACCCTATACAACCCTTTTTTTTTTCTTTGTATTATTCATTTCTTTTTATGTACATCACTCCATGCGGGTGTCGAGTGGGCGGGCGCCATGTAGCTCCACCCCTGAAGCTCTCTGATATCCGAAGTCTGGATCGGAAGTACCATTAACAATGACTTGAATTTTGTTCCAACCATCTCACGGGCTGTACAAAATGACTTGGGCTGGTTTGTCCTTGGGTCTTGAATCTGAGACATTTAATGGAAAATACAAGAGAAAAGTTTCAACTTTTGGTCCCGTATTTGTGGTTGTGACTTCACAAACTCCCCCCTCACTATTGGAGAAAACATCTGATCAATTTGTTTTGGAGTAAAATAGTTCAATTTTATGATATGTAAATGAGTTACGCTGTGATGTCACCGGGACTTGGTACCATGGCAACTTGATACCTATAGCTATCTCTTTTAGGGGTCTTAAAGTTCTTAAATATCAAACTCTTGCTTGGATGCTGGGACAGGAAAAGGTTTCTGTATTTTTCACAGCAAATCCAATGTGCAGCTTTATATTTCTGACTCTCACCACAGCACCGACCTGGTAAAACAGAAACAAGTGGATCCTTCATGCAGGAAAGTCAAGTACATTCAGTGAGTTAACAAACTAAGACACGACATGCTTACATTGAATTGCGTTTAACTCTGAAACATAAACATTAAGTCTAAACTGGTGCACCTAAACCACCCCGTCCCACAGTCAAGAGACTCTGACTTGACTGTTTACTAGTCACCATGGTCGAAGAGACTTGGTGACCCATGTAACTCCGGAGTTATTTTCAGACCATTTAAGAGCTTTTGCATTGATAGCATTGTCTGTTGGCATTTTTTAGCCTCAAATTGAGCAATTTATCACACAGGCTGTGGGCACATGGAGTCCGTAAATGGCCCCTGAGCCTGCCTTTGGACACACCTGCTTTAAAATATGAACTTGTAGAATGCAAAAATGATTCAAATCCACTACCCAAACAAGGCTAGTTTTAACCTGCTAAGCCGTGTCTATATTCGACTAAAGTTAGTGTGTCGTCATGAATAAATGGAGGCTTGGAGCTGACAGGGGAAAAAAGCAATGGCAAGAACATGGACAAACAGTTCACGCTCGCAGCTCTGAATACAGATTAGTCAAGTTAACAACCGGGTCAGAGTAAAAATGAATGAAAAGACTTCCATCATCCTAATCTGCACATTGTAATGCATGAGCGCTATCTCTTAAATCACACGTTGGAGGTTATAATTAAATTTCCATCACTCGAGTGGCGAGCACCTGTCATGGCGTCCGCATTGCTCCTCCGAAAATCTCCCGTGCGAGGATTACACATGATGGGCGATGAGTAACAGTTTTAACAGCAAAAACGCAGGGAGATTTACTGAATCCAGCTGAGGATGTATGGCTGTGGCGGGTGATTTACGGCGGTGGGGAGGGCGCAAGTGTGTTAAATGCATCTTCAGTATTTCATGGAAAATGGCAAGATAACCATATTTTACCTCGGCAACATCCCCCGAGGCGCCGCTCCAGCACCCCCACATCTCTACATCACTCCTATCACCTGTGTGAGCCGCAAACTGTAATTGACAGCTTCTGCGTCTCATTCGTGGGTGATGGAAGGAGGAAGAGTGCGCTGGATCATGTGGGGAAAGAAGTTGCCAGGACATGGAGTGGGAGCCTGGGCATGTGAGTTTGAGGCCATTACCCTGAGAGATTCTATCATTAAAATAAACCCTGGATGCTTTGGATAGCGCCGACTAGCCTGTGGAGATCGGCCATTAAATGTGTGGCTCAAAATAAGACCTAAATCCTAGTGTTCTGAAGAGTTTAATCCTTTCAGTGTCAGATTTAAACAAGCCAAGCTGCAAATATGGAGCCTGTAGTTACTGGTTTACACCAGCAGATGGCGCACACCTGTAACTTGAATCTGAGCAACATTTGTGGGTGTTATTCTATTGAAGTGTGGAGTAAATAGAGTTCTGAAACCGCGCCCCCGTTGAGTAGATGGGATAGTGATGGAGGCAGCAGAAGTCAAACGCCCCCGAAAAACAATCAGCTGACCCACGACGCGCTTTGTTATTGTGTATAACGCAGCCTCTGTATGCAGACGTGTCCCGTTAGCTACATTTACTGACTGTTTTTTCTTCATATTGAGGTGTAAAACCTTTCCTGTCTCCGCACTGGACCGTGGTAGAGTGTCACAGGGGAGGTGCTCGCTCTCCACACTCCAGGGTTTGATGTCCCGTTGTGGGCTGGAGCTGGAGACAGGGATGAGGCGAGTCTGGCACAGAGCGTGACTTGGTTTATGACTTTGTCACAGCCAAACTGCACAGAAGCGCACATTCAGAGCTGGACACGCACCGGGCACCTCTTCACTTCTGGAGAGACGTCACTCACTCGGCAACCCCTCCCACATGCAGCGGCCACACACATAGAGGAACAGTGCACCTGCAGCACACACTCTACATTCACTCCTACAAAAGCCTATTTTAAGCCTTGGAACGCATTCTTTCTTTTTCCATTCATTGTAATGGGAAAAATTGATTCAGATTTCCAACAAATCACTTCTCAAACGGCCGCCTGGAACGGATTGTGGTCGAGAACCGAGGTACCACTGTATATTAGATGAGTGAATTTGGTTTCATCCCAAACTTCGGGTCACACTGAAGATTCTCCTCTTTTACTTCACACCTTCTCAATAGTTTTCAAGCCACAGCATTTTGAAATTGTGATGTCAAAGGCACCTAAAAAGTGTTACAATATATTGACATTTTAAATATATTTAAATTCTAAATAAGATGCTTTACTTGTAGCTCAAACGTTTTTATGTATACCGTAGGAATTAAGGAACAAAAGCCAAATATTGTGGTTGATGTAGTTTTCGTTATGAAAAAGTTTTGTTTTCAGAGGACGGTTCATGCTTGATGGTTTAAATAGCCTCAGAGGGGTTGCCTGCTATGGATTGTCAATTCCAATGGTAATACCCGCCCGAAAAACACAGCCAGATTTGGACCACTTGAAAATCCTTTGTGCTTATTGCAACACATTTGACAGAATCTTAAAAAATAAAGTCAGATAAAATAGACAAGTTGAACCCTGTGCAGGTGATATATGATTTTCTCATTGACAATTCTGCAAAATTAAAGTTACCTATTTTACTTTTATCCCAACAATATCCCCATGAAACGAAAAGACACCTTGAATTCAAATGGACTGCATCCAGTTCTGCATGAGATAACTGTGTCCTGTTTATACTTCTTCGTTTATTAGGCTGCTGCCACTCAAGGACAGACATGCCATCTGGAGTCTACAGGGACTTGAGGGCCTTTGGTGACTTCTGGAGCCACTGATACGAAAATAAACCAGAAACTCTGCTGGTGACGCTGATCTGAACTGACCCGAAGTCAGTCCGTGGTGACTCTCCACTTGTTCAAACCCGGGCGTGATATGTAAGTGGGGTGGATTGGAGCCATGTTTGGAATTGCAACACACTCCAGATCACAAGACTCCGCTCCGGATACGATGTATCAATGAGGTTTTATGCTTTTCCTCAGATCACAGCAGTGCGGAAACATCGGCCGGTGCCAGCTGGAGACGGTCTTCGTCTTCTCCATCATCACCTGTGAAGTATCAGGTGCAGCGATGGAACAGTGCCATCGCTGACTTTTCCATCTAATGGCTGATGTCATCTGGTGCGCTTTCATTTACCGTTCAAAGTGATGGACACGTTCCCAGATAGAGCCAAGGGACTGTGTCACGAAGACGTCTGTGCGAAGGAGTTTTTTTTTTTTTTTTTTTTGGCGCTCGAAGGGCTGCCAGTGTGTTTCTGCCGCTCTCTCGCCCGCGGCGAGGCGAGCATATCGATTATGATTGGTTTCTCTGCGAGTCGTCTGGCTGCAAGATTGACTCGGTAATGTGCTTTGACATGGGGCTCAAGTGAGGCAGCTGGTATTAATGAAGCACAGAATAACAACTGTTTGTTAGCAAGCGCTCGCACAAATCCTCACTCCCTCTCATTAAGCCGAACACGCACTCCATGTGCCGCAACAGACCTGCTTCAAAAGTCATTGTGTAACTTGGTTCTCTTGACCCGACCGGATGGAGACGAATCTAAGGGCTAATATTTCCTGCAATGTTAATGAAAATGTATCTGAAGTCATGGAAACCACCAACTTAACTGGCTGACATATTGCAGAAATGTGAATTCTCACATCCAGCCGAGTCCTTTTGATCATGTGAGATTTGAGTCGAGCGAGGGTAATGACGCCTCGGGTTCGTGCAGTGAAAGAACTGGAAGTTCCGTATTAACTCGAGTAATTTTGATCTTTCTTTTATTGACCCTTTTAAAGAGTACTGCAGAGCTGCGGATGACTTTTTACTGATGGTTGCTTCTTCCTCCTTTAAAGGCATCGATACCACCTCTTCCTGTAGACAGTAGTAGACACAGGAACAACTCAGAATGTAGCATAAAAATCTACTAATACAACCAACAGGATACAGCGACTATTAAACCAAATGAAACCAAATAAACCAACTATGTTTTGACAACACCTACTAAAGCAGGGATCACCAATCTTTCAGCATCTCCAAGAGCACCGTGTGACCCAAAGGGCTCCTCTCAAATACTTGTTTCATTGTTGAGTTTTCACAATACATTCTTAGTGTAACAAAAACGCAGTAACAAGACGATGGTTATTACATGAAAATGATTATTATTATTTTTATTTATTTTTTAACAGCCCGTATTCTCCTCCCTGTTTACCTTGTGTTAGTGAGGACAACATGCTGTGCTACATTCATGCGTAGCTATGTATTGTCTGACCATGTGAGCTGGCTGTCAAAGGATGTTGAAGGCTGATTCACTTTGTGAGTTTTTCTTCATCCATCCATCTTCCACTGTGTCTGATCGCAGAGTTGAAAAGCTCTGACTTCAATGGAACTTTCATGAAATGTTGATGATGGGGAAGAGATGTTGATGTTTTCCAGATGTGAATTTCTTGATGGGTTTCCATTGACTTTATACCAAAACCAAATGAACCATTTGATAAGACAGTAGTGATGGGTGGATGCGGTGTCATGAAACAGTGTCCTAAATGTCAAAGGCCTCTGGGCTCTATGTTTAGAAATGACATTTCATTGAAATCGTCGTTCAAGTCCAGGTAGTACCATCTGGTGGCCTCTGAAAATCAGGATGCTTTTTCATGAAATTATTAGACAGTACAATAGCAAGACAATAACTTAATGTCCATGCAGCTGTGGTGCCGAAGGGAGTTGTCATTCATTGAACAGGGGGGAAGCTTGCCTGATGCTGACCAACTGAGGAACTCAGATGTTCCGACACCACTTGAATGCAGCAGTGCTCTCTGCTACCAACTTTTGAGACCAAACTTGACGGAGGTCTGCACTTCCTGAGTACTATTATGAGTACTTTTCGCAAAAAAAAAATTTTTGTTGCGTTGGTTCATTTGGATAACATTCAAAAATTTGACTTGACATAACATGAAATGAAATGGATCACTCACTCACAACTTTAATGCGTCAGTTACAAGGGCACTGGGTGACCAAATAAGATATAGGGCAACCCAAAAAGATCCCAATGAAATGTATCAATACTCCTGCGGAGGAGCCGCTGGACCCCGACTCTCTGCAGGACGAGTGGGAGGGAGCACTTGCAAGGTGGAGTAATGATTTGCACAGGAAGTCCAATAAATGCCAGGTCAGATACCAAAGTATATTGATGAGGAAGTACCTATTTTTTCTCAAGCATTTCAGAATGAAGCGAAAAATGGGCTCTGTCAGGGGCACTTTCCTCAAAATGGTTGGTGCTCAGGCATCACCAGGGGTCTATCAGTTCATGGCCCAAATGTAAAAAGTGTGTACCTAGCCAAACACGCAAGGAAACATGAGGGATGCTACACTAGATTTGAGGCAACATCTCTGAAAGTGAAGTATATTTTCACAACACAAACTTGATCCGGCATGGTTTTGGTTCTGGAACTGGTGCCTCGGTGGACTCTCTATCGAACCAACCAAAGAAGTGTGAAGTCGAGGACTCTAAAATGTGTTACTCAGAACACCTCGATTTTTTTTTTTTTTGCGCCACTGTAAACAACTATTAGCATGTGGTATGGAACAACTTTTCGGGTTCCAGTCATGAGCCAACTTTTCAGGTCCCAAACCAGTTTCATTTTTCCTGTCTCCACATATCAGCCAGATCAAAACTATGTTCGGGAAACTTCACATAGGCTTCACATCGTCCAAGAATTCCAGGGTGTCCCCAATCTTTTGCCTGATGTAACGGCAATGAACGAGCGGCAGAAAGCGAAGAATGAATACCGATTCCGTTTTATAGCTCAGGGTTTATAAGGTTAGTGGGAAAGGGGAACACCCATTATTGTCAGGGGTCAGAGGAAGATCATCCACAGCAATAAGGAGGGGCCCTGAGAAGGAACGACAGATGTTAGATGATAGATAGATGCAGCAGTGATTGCGGCTGAAATAGAAAGGAAGGATCAAAATAAAAAACAAGGCAATGCGTTTTACACTGCTGAATCTGGAACCAGCAAGTGTTGTTTGTGTGTTGGACGTGCTGAACTGGAACTTGGTCGGCATCCAGTCCCTTCCCTTTCCCATTCATCAAAAGGGCCGGTGCTCGTGTGAGTGAGGAGATTTATACACCATGGAAGAGAGGTGGGGAATTAGCCCAGATTTATGAGGCCCGACTGCGATGGCAAGCCACTGGCAGCTGCTACTTGACATTTGAACAGAGAGTGGGAAAGAAAATTGGCGATGGGGGAATCAGGAAATTGGAACAACGGAGAGGTGCAGAAAAGATTGAGAGATCTTGTAATTAAAATATGTCTGGTTTGTGCGAGACACGTCTGTCTGAAACAACAAAATAACACTGCTATTTTATTCAGCCATGAGGATTCTTTGGCCATTAGATGTTAAAGATTCAATTGTTACCCTTGGTATAGTGCGGGAATTTAGAGGAGCCGGTCTGACCTTGATAGCACACGTCATCCGAGACACAATGTGGCAGGCAGCAAACTCCCACCGCTGCTGGGAGGAATCAGCAGCAGAACTACTGACTTGTGCGCGAAACAAGCTGCTCAAACCCCGTTATTCTGTCTGGTCTGGTGGGGTGGATAATCCCGTGGTCACAGGTAATCTGTGCTACACTGCGCTTTAATGAATCTAGATTTCTAAGCGGAAGCCTTCACAGACTTAGCGGAGTTCTTGCTGGATGCCTGCTCTTCTCACTCAAGCATCCCGCTATCAGAGGTGTTCAAAAGCGCCGACATGGCCTTTCGGCGTTTGTGTGTGATATAACATCACCGGAGGGGAAGCAAACGCTCCGGCAACCAAAGAGGACTTGACCTTTAAACAAAATCTATAAAGAAACTTTGCAGTTGAAGTTGTTTTTTCACGGCCGTTTGTTTGCATTAGATGCAGGCAGTTACCGGTCAAGCTGTTTCATCAAAGGATGACTGACATGTGGATTGGCAACAGTACAAGAAACAGATCAATTTACTTGCATATTATCGATTATAAATGTATGTTTTGAATCATATTTTTTTTCTTTTTCTTTCATAATTACCTCAACTGATTTTTGCTCATATTTTTGCATCAAAAATCGATTTTTGCAATTGTATTTCTGAAGAAAATGTGACCTTCAATACTTCAGAATCATTCAACGTTTAGCCATAAATATTTTTACTTCCTCATATCCCATCTATGAAATAGTTAGACTGCTATAATTTAAAAACAAATTGAGTTTAACGTGAAATAAATGCTTCATTATTTCCCCTCACTCACTGGAACCTGAAATTCTAAAATTAAGGCATTCATATCAATCTATTTCGCATCAGTTGCTGCGGAGGAAACATGAAATTGGATTGAAAGAGCGGGTTGTTTTCCTTCATGATCTGCAGATGAGGAAAACGGCAGACACAATGGATACATTGGATTGAGTTTTACTTTGAAATTAGTGAGTAAAAATGGGAATAATAATAATAATAATAATAATAATAATAATAATAATAATAATAATAATAATAATAATAAATAAAGAGTATTTCAAGGAAACAATTGGTCTTTTCTCTTCATCCACATATAGATCCTTCCTTTGCATTATTTAGCCAGTTTCATCTTTTCAGGATAATGTCCGGAAAGATTTACTTGACAGTCAAATGCTTTGGAAAAACTACCTCACGGGACGATTATCCAGCGCAAATAAACCAGAATGAGTGTTTGTTTTGATGAATAAGAACTGAACAGAAAGTTTCCTCCCTGGTCCAATTTCTGCTTTCTTTAACTGTGGCTCTTCTTTTACCTTTTACCTGAGTTTTTTGTCTAACAGCAGTATTAAGGCCCATTAATGCTCATGTTACGTACAGATCCAGGGTACGGTCGAATCCTTCTGTCATTGCTCTGCGTCCATGTCCTCCAGTCGTAATATATTTAACAGCCTTACCAAGCGCCACCTCCTACGCTGCCTCTGTTTTCTTCTTTTGCGCAAGAGGTATGTTATCACTACTTCTTCCACAGTCGCCATGTTGGTTTTGGAGTTTGCTGTTATCATAAACTTTTGACTCTGGGCTGCTCCCCCTGGTGGATGTGCTGGTGAAACAACGTAAAGAGCCCATAGGAGGATGTGCTCAGTGACGGTAGCAATTACACAATACACGATACAATTTCGTACGTAAAGGGAGCATAAACGGACATATAGGAACTAGCATACCTCGCACCCAAAGCACACAGTAGCAGGAGGAAACAGTTGAGTTGCTTTTGGTAGTTTCACTGACAATATCATAATATTGGTATGTCCGGATTGAACGGAATAACTAGTTAAACTGGACTTTTATTTTTTAGTTTATTAGTTTTTATCTAGACCAGGGATGGCCAAATAGTCAGAGGCTAATATCCACATTATTTTACTGTGAAAAGAGCCACATCCTACACATAAATACAGCTGTAAGTCTCACCTGAACAGCTGGTCATGTGACTTTGCGGCGGTATAGCACATCCCTGTGTGTCACAAGGTTGGGCATGTATTTTTTAAATTCAAACATTTTACCGTGATCCTCCTCGAAATATCAAGCGGCGTATGTGAGCGACGCTGCAGACTAGAGCGTCTCATCTTCACTCCACTGTATTGTACAGTCTTCACGACCATCAACACTGAATAGTAGGTGAAACACATGCCATACCTTTAGTTTAGGGAATCTCCTTCACCTTCACCTTCTTCTGCCGCTTATCCGGGGTCGGGTCGCGGAGGCAGCATTCGGAGCAAGGAAGCCCAAACTTCCCGGTCCGCACAAACCTCCTCCAGCTCCTCCCGGGGGATCCCGAGGCGTTCCCAGGCCAGACCGGAGACATAATCTCTCCAGCGAGTCCTGGGTCTTCCCCGGGGTCTCCTCCCGGTAGGACATGCCCGGAACACCTCCCCAGGGAGGCGTCCAGGGGGCATCCGGATCAGATGCCCGAGCCACCTCAGCTGGTTCCTCTCGATGTGGAGGAGCAGCGGCTCCACCCCGAGCTCCTCCCGGATGACCGAACTCCTCACCCTATCTCTAAGGGTGCGCCCAGCCACCCTGCGGAGGAAACTCATCTCAGCCGCTTGTATCCGCGATCTCATCCTTTCGGTCACTACCCAAAGCTCGTGACCATAGGTGAGGGTGGGAACGTAGATCGATCGGTAAATCGAGAGCTTCGTCTTGTGACTCAGCTCTCTCTTCACCACGACGGTCCGATACAGCGACCGCATCACTGCCGCCGCTGCACCAACCCGTCTATCAATCTCACGCTCCCTTTTTCCCTCACTCGAGAACAAGACCCCGAGATACTTAAACTCCGCCACTTGAGGCACGAACTCTCCACCAACCTGGAGAGAGCAAACCACCGTGTTCCGGTCGAGAACCATGGCCTCAGACTTGGAGGTGCTGATCCTCATCCCGGCCGCTTCACACTCGGCTGCAAACCGACCCAGCGCATGCTGAAGGTCCCGGTCCGATGAGGCCAGCAGAACAACATCGTCCGCAAATAGCAGAGACAGTTTAGGGAATGACAAAGTGAAATGTGGTCATTTCAATTGTGTTGATCATGGATCTGATGATGGTCCAAGTCTTAGGACTGAGTCGGCGAGGTCTATTGTTTGTTTCAAAGTTAAACGCAAGTCATAGCCGGAATAGATCTTACTTTTTCATCTTATTTCCTGTATAAACAATCATCTCAGCAGCAACTTGACCAAACTCACAGTCAGTTCGGCCGCTTATTTGGTGAAGAGCCACATGAAACTGGGGAAACTCGGGAACCAAGAGTTGGCCAGGCCTGATCTAGACAAAAAACAAATATAATCGCTTTGCCTTTAATGTTAGTCTTGAATATTGCTTTGCTGGGAAGAATTATAGCAGGACTGAACCTACGTCGGTGGACAATAAAACTTAAGAATAGACTCATCATTTCACGCGGTCTTCTTCCATGTGGTGGACAGCTAAGGACTTCTCATGGTACTGACATACAGTAAGTACCACGAGCAGAGTTGAGGACAAACATGTGAGCCAATGTGAGAGGAAATCTATCTCATGTGTTTGAATTGAATCCCTTGGCAGTAGCAAAACCCTCGCTGAAGTATTAAAGCTTTGCATATGGGAATGAACGACTGAGGCTCCACCAGCCTTCGGGCGTTTCGTCTCAGGGTTTGCAGGCTTGGTGTACAGACTGATGGAGTCGGTTGCATCAACATCAATAATATCTGGTTCCCTTTTTTTTAACTACCCGAGGGGGAGACATACGTGAACCTGGAAAGCACTCAGTCAATTCCATCCAAGACTGTCGTCAAAAAGACAAGCACAGGGCCGCGCAGTCGTTCATGTTTAATGGACTTAAAGGACACGATTGCCCGTTGGCTCCGCATCAAATTTATAGAGCGGCCACATTCAACGCCAGGATAAAAGGTTTGGCTCCTCGATCCTAATGGCAAAAATGACCTCTGTCAAGTCCTCAAGTTACAGCTGCTGATGCCTTGACGTCACGAGGGCGCTCATTATGCTTTCGACATAATGGCCTGGTGAGAGCTCAAGTGAGCTCTGTAATGAAAATGATGTCTTGCTTTGTTAACCTTGTGTGGTTTTAACACTCAGGTGTTAAACAGTGGAGCGCACGGGTTGCATACTGACAATAAGAGGTTGCATCAGGAATACAAAGCCTTTGCTCTCTTCAAACATGGTCAGCTTCGATGCAATGGATCCCAGCTTCACTTCGGAGCTGCTTTATTGTGGCTTTATGAAAATCCATTGTCTGTTAATGTATCGCCTCGTGTGTTCAATTCTCTGTTTAAACCTTGTTTACTTGACAGACGGAAGTGTTGGATACACAGGACAATACAGAAGCAGGACCAACATTGTTCCTCTTTCAAACTACCCTGCCGACGCCGAGCACCAGCATAAATGGAGACAGAGAACCGTTGACACAGTTTACTGTTGCGCATGGTGGGAAGTGAGACAGCCCAGACGCCCACTCTGCTTCACAACTTGTCGAGGCTCTGCTGCGCCGTCAGCCACCCTGAAGCTCGCTGCTGTGACAGTCCGAGTCCAGATCACGAAGTTCTTTCCCACCACGCTCCGGAAAGTGACAGCACTATCCCCTTCATTCTTTCTCTCTTTCTCTGTGTCTCTCTCTCTCTGTCTGTGATTTTCGCAGTTCTGAGGAGCCGGGACAGATACACCTACATGCCTGGACTCAGACCAGTCAAGAATCTTCTTTGGTCATCTGCGCTTGTGACAGCCCCCTTTCAAAAGCCTTCAGCCGGGTCGACGCCTGTCCTCCGTCATCCCACTTCCGATATCCAACTTTTACCCCACGACGGGGTCAACATACCCTAAACTTGGTGCTCTGTACTTCCTGAGTTTTTGATCTACATTTTCTTCGGCTTCTGTTCTGGTATTTGGACTTACCGAAGTCTACTACTTAGATGTTGAACGCTCTCGAATAATAAACTGAAATATCTGTCTGCTTAAACCAGTCTATTATACACGCACGTATTTCAGGCTGCAGTGTGTGATTGTGCATATGACATTGTGTGAAGTTGCTGTACAAGTATGGGATGCGCTATATGAGTTAGAGACATATGCCACTTTACCATTTATGATTCATCACGATGAATCACAGCACAGGAGTGAGTAGCTCAACCAATTTTTTGATTCATTGACGGCTGTCATGGCGTCCAAACGCAGGAGACGGAACAGCAGTTCAGTTATTGTTGAATCCCAAATGAAAAGCCAAAGAGGTGACGCAAAAAGAGGGCGAAGACAAGATGAGAACAGACTTGACGTTGACTGGATATTGACTCGACAATGACTAAACAGCACTTAACTTGACAAGACGACGTTGAACTCAGTACCTTGACTTGACATGGAGACTTGGCTGGGCAAGCAGAGACAATGACTTGACCAGTAAAACAAGATGATGACTTGACAATACAGGCCTTCACCAGACTGGTACATGGCTTAATGCGGAGACTTGACGGCGGCAAGATAAAACTAGGTCTTGATTTGACAAGACTCGACCAGACTTGACTTGACCGACTTGACTTAATTCAACAAGGCGAAACCATGACTTGATGAGACAGAGCTCCACCAAATGGTTTATTGACTTTACTTGATTTGATGCTGCAATAAGAGACAATGGCTTGAAGAGACGGAATGCAACTAGATGGTTACTTGACTTGACAGGGTAAAACAAGACGGTGACTTGACAACACAGGACTGGACCAGACTGTTACATGGCTTGATGTGGAGAGTTAATGGGCCAAGATGAAACGAGGTTGACTTGGCATGGAAACTTGACAGACAATTAATTTGACAATACAAAACGTAGACTTGACTGGACAAGACAGGACTCGACCAGGCAGTTTCTTGGCATGGCATGACTTGACGGGGAAAGAAGAGACCATGACTTGACAAGACGGAATGCAATTAGGTGGTCACTTGACTTGACAGCACGGGACTCGACCAGGAGACTTCATGGGCCAAGACAAAACAAGGTCTTGACTGGACAAGACTCCACCAGACTGTCACTTGACTTGACATGGAGACTTGACATATCTCGACAAGACGAAACAATGACTTGACAAGACGGGACTCCACTCGATGGTTTCTTGACTTGACTTGAGGCTTGACCTATCTTGAACACAGGAACCAAGGAGAAGAAAGAGGAGGTGAAGCAGGACACCAGGTGCAATGAATGAAGGGACTGGCAGGAGGCGCAGGCAACGCAGATGAGGTGCGCACAGGAAGACCAGACAAACCTCACCAAAATAAAACAGGAAATACGCCTCCTGAAGAACAAAGCTAACTCTGGCGAAACACGTGCTCGACTTTGAAGGGCTCCGTCTCTTGACACCATCCTGGACGTCATCGCTGCCTCCACTGAAAATGTCTGACATCATTATCAGCTCAAACATGTTGGTGCTGTAAAGAGCGTGACCTCTATCTGCAGCAAAACTGTCATCTCACCGCCATGAAAGAGCCTCACGCTGAAATAAAGAGAAATGAGAGCTGTGCGGAAGATGTGCGCGGCTCATTTCGCCGTTTCCTCGCTGACGCCTGACCCGCACAGCCGCAACTCTCATCACATTAGTTTACATTACAGCGCGGCCCAAACTCTCTCAAACTACATAAATCACTCTGTCACCGCTCAAGTTACTTGGGCAATTCAATTGGCATGGGCTTAGCCGGCTAATACGCAATAATGGCATGCATACCATGCCATAATTCAAATCCATTGATCTGATTACAAACATTCCGCAGCATAACTCACCGCAGTGAAAATCGCACCTCAAATATACAGATTATATTTCACACATGTGCAGCAGGAGGGGCGGCAGGCAGGTCAAAACGCTTGCTCCGGCACTTAATATTCCGACCATGCAAGCTCTGGATCAACTTCATTTTCAGGAACATTATGTAAGGAAACCCGCTTTAATAAACTGAAGAGGCTGTTGCTGGATGTAGCCAGGGAGGGGGGGGGTGAGGAACACCTGGAGACACAATCCGCTGAGACCCAGAACATAATGTTGTTAAGCCCAATAGAGATTCTTTTCTGTTTAAGTTAGGAGCAGAAATGCTGCAGCAGCATCTCGCACACAGTGGGCTTAGGCCCCGGCGACGGCCGCGGGGAGGAAATTCTCATGCTAAAAACCAGCGCGAAATCCTCAGGAACCTCTGGCTTAGACGTCTCTATTTATCCCGACTAATCTCGTGCCTGCCCCCGGGTCTTTTTTTTCATGCCGTGATATACCGCGGCGGCCTTTATGGGCCCCGGGGTTTCGCATTTTAGCGTGATGTGATCAGCTAAAAGGCAGCGGCAACAGCTAGTGGGGCAAATTATTTTTGCTTTCTGTGTAAATGGCGCCTCTAATTACATCCTGGCCGATAAATACGGCAGCGATGACCTTTGGCGGGAAATGATATGACCAGCAGCATCCTGATGCCCCCCCACTGCTGATTCATTCAACGAAACATCTATGGTACATTAAGATGTAAAAAGGTCGTAATTATTGATTTGTTCATTTGAATTATTTAGTGAGACATTTTAGTTTTTTTTTTTCTTTGTCTCCGATGTCGGTCTATGAACCCAACTTTCTTAGTCATGGTACTCCAGTGACAGTGGCCATGTACCGCTGCAACTTCAGTGGAAGTGTCTAAACTCTAAACAATGAATTTTTGCAGTCAAAAATAATACATTTCTCCTTGTGGAAATTTCACTCCAGCGTTGTGACAACGAATCGGCGAGGGCTATCACTCTACCGCAGCGCTCATGTCATGTTTTGATAAAATTGAATTAAGAAAACAGCATTCATGATTCAATATTCAAGAACTGTAGTGTTTTTGTGTTCACACGCAACTATTTATTTATTTATTTGTTGAAGCTGCCGGCAAAACGGAAGCTTCCGAACACTGCGAATGCTAATGCTAAGCAAAGCTAAAACCAAGTCTTGAGAGGCATCTGCCTTTGAGTTGCTGTGAGCACCAGCGCTTTTTCCTTTCATCTGAGAGGTGCCCTTTTGACCACAGCACTTTTTTCTAAGTAAAAACAAAGTTACTCTCTCTTTCCCATCGATGCCTAAATGTGTTTTGACATCTGTTAGTGCATTCTGTTGAGTTCACTCCTGCATTGCTGAGCTGCAGACAAATGGCTCTGAGCCACATTAACCACGAAACCGCTGCTGAAAACAATGTTGCCACTGGTACGAAGTTGCAAAAATACAATGTAGTGTTGTTTTGTATTGTGTGTTCTGGGAAAAGTCACACGCTGCAACAAATGCAAACACCAAAACACAACAACATTAGGTCACAGCATGACAACATAAACCACAATGGAAGTCACAATGGAAGCTAGTGGGCGAAAGTGGATAAGGATTTGGGGAAAGTAAGTTTAAGTGTTGATGTCGCTATCTGGCTTTCACAAATCTACTGCGTTTGACTTTTAAAAGTATCACTGTGTCAACGAGTCCATGTGCACATACGTGCTCTATAACTGTATAACGTATCTACCTGTATAATCCGATTTAGTATATTATAAAACATGTATTGGGACCCTTTTCCACCTTGCAGGTTACTATGCATTGTCCTTTTTGTGGCGTCGTGACTTCCATTGTGGTTCATGCAGTAACGTTGCGGCTTGATGTTGTTGTGTTCGTTGCAACTTGTGTAGATGTTGGAATCCATCAAAACTGTTTCGCTCCAAAAACAATGTACTCCCTGGCAGAGAAGTCTAATACTGTACATAGTTGTTGTATCTATTGACAACTCCAAAGTTGGACCCAGCACCTGCAAAAACACCCACTTTTTTCTTCCAGCTCTTTCTTCTGAGATCCTGTAGCTAGCACCTACAGTGATGACATCATCATAAGCACCACTCCCTCTTGTCACAGTGAGCGATTCATGGAAAGAGCAGAGTGAAAAGCTAAACGTTTGCGCAAAGAAATCAATCTCAAGTAAAGTAGACTGAACTATGATGGATCATGAAACTCATCTGAACATACATTGCATCTCTTCACGCTGCATTTTAACTGACGAAAACCAAGGAAAGAGTTATCATAATGATAACTGTAGTGTCGGAGTTTGAAACTCTGAGCGAGAGGAGGAGCAGAGGAAAACAGTTGAAATGCTTTCTAACCACATGCGTCTTATTCCTAACAAGATCTTGGCAAGAAAGTTGCGGGAACAAACTGCCGAGGCAGGTGGTGAAAGCCACAGAAAAGAGGCCCCCGACAAAAAAACCTGCTAAATGATCAAACCTCTGAAGCAATCACTTCTATAGGAATGGGAGGCAATAGTTGTCGTTTACCACCTAATGTGTGGAAATAACGTAACGCCGTAACCGTATTGTCCATTAAAGCAAACGTGTGGCCCCGTCTTCGCTTCTTGTCAGCGCGCGGAAATTGCCTGGAGCCAAGTGCGGAATCAATCCCAATGATGTTGCATCTTTCAGGTGCCGCCATTTCTCTGACAACATCAATGAAATGTACGCGCCACGTCGCCCGTTTCAGATGTTCCATTTCCAGCTGCTTCTCCAGGCGCAAGATGTGAAATGACTGAGAAATTGCTAATGTTATTTACATCAGAGTGAGACTCGAGGAGGGCAATTATGCCCGTCATTCAGTGAGTCGACTCAGGGGTTAAAGCAGTATAATGTTGTGGAGTCAGACTCGCATCCACACTTGAATGTGGTCACAGAGTCTGACATAACTTTACACCAACGTCCACACAGGAATGCAAAAAAATGTAACTCACTAAAATTCACACACATACCACAAACAAAGAAGATGGTACACATGAAGTACAAGCATTAAAAAGGTCGTACACAGGCTGAGATCAAAGGACAGCTACAGTACTCACCAATATAAGATTCCACAATCATTACCTCAGAAATATATGCAAGTAACATCCGACTTACCACCTGCTCGACTTACGGCCACCCGTACCTACAACCACGGCCGACAGATCCTCATTTTTTTTTTTTTTATTCAATGTCTGGCACCACGGCACGTAGCTGCCCGGCATCTTGTACAACAGTTAGGGCAGCACAGTATCCCAGCATCTCACTCTCACACAGCCATCTACCACTACAGTAGCACCTATAACCCTCTCGTCGCCTCTTTTGCATGGCATTCGACTGACGTCCAATCTGACTTACGACCGGTTGGTAGGAACCGATCTCGGTCGTAAGTCGGATGCTACTTGTATGTTGCCAGTTTGCTTCCAGGCTAAAGGCAAATTTATTATGTTCTCCATGTGTACAAAATTGTACCCTTCCGTTGTGAACGTTCACATCCTTCCATGCGTTCTTTGCTTTGGTATCGCTATTCACCAATATATCCACCAGGGGGAGCAGCCCAGAGTTGAAAGTCTATGACGAAAAACTGCAAAACCAACCTTGATAATGTACCTCTTGTATAACAGACAGAATGGGGACAGCGTTGTAGTGAGGCTAAATCATGACTGGATGACTGAGCGTATCCGCCATTGTTATGCCTTGTTTGTGTCTCATCAGAGCTATGTGTCGGGTAGTAACAGCAACACATGCAAAGCACGGAAGGATGGCTCCGTCTAGATCCAGATCTGTACCCAACGTTGAGCATACATCAACCTCTAGACTATAATAATGCATGGAACTGATGAAAGAGTCAGAAAATATTTTCCCTCAAGAATCTAAGAGTGAAGAAAAAAATGGCATCATTATTAACATTCAAGGAAAAAGAGGGAGAACGGGCTGGTGCTCGAGTGCCACTAAGGGTAGACCGCGCCCCAGGAAAGTCGACCCTGCCTTCTTTTTTTTACTGGTAAAAAGTATTAGACCATCCCCTCCCTAATTTTTATTTTTACACTTCGACTCCTGCACATTCTGTAGTTGTACTCACAATATGTGCAAGTCCTCAAACACGCGCAAACAAGGCTGTAGGCACTGGCATCCACACCAAAAAATGGACACATGAACACACTAGGACACTTTATTCTCACAACTCAACAACTGCTACACTTCAGGAAAAAGAAAAATACTAAACTCACACTCTTAGCAAACAAACCTAGTGACACATATATGTACACACAACTATACTCTCATACTCATATAGTCTCACATAGAATACTGCATGCGATTAAATGACTCAAAACGCACACTGTACACACATAGGCAACAAAAGCTCAACAGTGAAGTACAATAATAGATGTAAACCAGTATGTACTGTACGAGGCTCAAACAGATCCAACTCACTGAAGCGTGTGATGGCACACACACACCTGTCTCGCAGCGTCCCAAGTCAATCTTATCATTATGTATTTTCCACAAATAGCTCCGCAGAAGTCCAGCTTGGTGGCGTATGCAAATTAGCAGGTGTAACGTTGCGTGAGATCCAAGCCTCACTTTTCACAGCTCTGTATCCAAGCGAAGTTTCGTTTTTTAGGTGCCGTCTGAGGATTGTCTCACTCTGCGCTCTTGTTATTACTCTGCTGTTCGCAGCCACCTGAATTATTAATAGCCTTATAAGAAGGAAAACCTAAAGGAATTTCATTTAAACGCATTAAAATCAGTTTGAGGGACGTTCTGCGAGGATCACGTTGTGCTCTGACGTCTGCCGAGAAGCTGCTCCGCGTCTTCCAGCAGAAGTTTGGGTGTATTATTCATGTTTCAATTTGTTGTTGGAGCTTAAAGGAGTCTGGAGGAAAAGGGCTGGAAAGCTGATGATCTGTTGCTGACGGAGGATCAGAATCTGACAGCAGATGAGGCGTCAGGATTTATGCAGAGTCAGTGTGTGTTGTCGCTTGTGTGCTGGAAGACTGTTGACGTCAGCAGCGGTGACACTTTACTTTTTATTTGTTGCAGAAAATTTCCAACTTAAACTCAAGAGTAAAATACTGTAATAAGCAAACTCAACATTACTAGCTTTTATTTGACAGCGCTTTAGTTTGCTGTTTTATTTCATATATATATATATATATATATATATATATATATATATATTTTTTTTTTTTTTTTTTTTCAATGCAACACATGCTAGCATGTTGTTAGCAACAAAAGTCACCCCCTCCGCCAAAAAAAAAAAAAAAAATTAAATGAGCAACTTGATCTCATAATTTCTAGCCTTTATTTGCTATTTCTTCTTTAGTTTGCTGTTTCATTTCATAGATGAGGCAACTTTGTGGTTTATCTTAATGCTAACTTGAAATTAGCAAAAAAACTTTGTGCTTTTTTATAGCAATAGTCAACCAAAATTCACCCAAAAAATCAATCAATAAATTGAATGAAATGACAGATACAATTTCCAACTTAAACTCAGATTTAAATTGTAATAGTATTAACATTAGCCTCGTGGTGTAGCTTGATTCTAACTGACCGAAAATTAAGCAAAAAAAAAAAAAAAAAAAAAAAAAAAAAAAAAAAAAAAAATATATATATATATATATATATATATATATATATATATATATATAAAGCTAAAAGATAAAGATAGAAAATATAAAGCTAAAAAAGCTTTAAGGTGTTTCCATTATCTATTTATACTATATATATATATATATATATATATATATATATATATATATATATATATATATATATATATATATATATATATATATATATATATATATTGCTATACCTGCTAACTGCCGTTACCACCAAAAATCACTCAAAATAAATTCCGCATTTCTGTTGAAGGCTGCAGCTGCTACTGTGTTTGGTGGTAACTGTATTTGACTTTCAGAGAGAGAGAGAGACACGTATCATGTTGTATCACTAGATGGCCCACAGCGCACACAAAGTTGTGCCTATTTTAGAGGTAAAAATCTTCGTCTACAGTAGTGTATTCAAGAGAGGCAGAGTCTGCAACTGAAGAAACCTCACAGCTCAACCCTTCAACTGCCTCCTTAAATGGCGGAACATGACCTCATACAATGAGCTGAGCATCACTTAAATATCGACTTTTCTTCTTCTAACTTCTAACTAAACTCACATTTTGATCAACAACAACACAATGTGCCTCTCAGTTTCAGATTAAAAACAGCCGCGCTTGCAAACACACCAGCCAGCACTTTCCTCCGCACCAGCGACGTTCATTAAACTGAAAAAGAGAAGGAACTAGCACCTGCCCTGTTGCCCGAGCAGCATTTCCAGCCGCTTGCTAATGTCAACCTGCCTGCGTCTCACCGCGGGGAGGGCGCGCCAAGACAGCGGCAATTTTCCACTGCATGCGAATGAGACTGGAGAGCAATCTGCTGGGCTGAGAGCCTGGTAATCAGCGCATCATTATCGGGAGGGAGGTGGTGCACGAGGGGCTGAAAAACAGAAGAGGGGAGGCGGGAGGGAACACTGGCGGATTAGCCATCAGAGTTCGGGGACGTGAGAGACACAGGGGAAGATGCGACAGTATCAAGGGCAGAGTGTCAAGCTTGTCGATGCAGGAAGTGGCTCTTTGAAAACTATTCTTTACCTGCTCAGATGTTGGAGTCAACAGATCGACGCTCAGTAAATAAGACATCACCTCATGTCTTGAAGCCTACCTTCAACCGCATGTATTTCTCAGAGGGTTGTGTCTACATGCCTCCATTTACTGACCAAAACACCCTCATCGATGTGTGTAGCTGCTGCTGCAGCCCCACTTCCTGCAGTCGGTTTCCTCGCTGTTTAATTGAAATCACGTGGAAATGTTCTGAAGAATTAGAACACAGTTTAACTCCATAAATCTTCATCCGCTGCTTCCTTCACTGCGGGGATAATATTAGAGTCAGGATGACGAAACGCTCAACCGAGCTAATGAAGAACATGGCTTTCGGTTGTTTACCGGAGTCTACAATGGCGTTTTCTGCGTTGCATTTTCATCGGCGGTTTAATATTTCAAGTCGCTTGCAATTGTTAAATCACAGTTAGTGTTTGTGATGTTAATTGTTGCAGCTCCATCAGTGGAATAGAATAATGTTTGTAATGCATTTGTGTAAGAACTGTTTGTGTACTTGTAGTATTTGTCCCTTCAACACAATACATTTGTGAGTCTGTCGCTTCCATCTAATTTAAACTGGGGCCAAATCCTCATTTGTTTACAAGATTTGATCCCACGCTGATGTTCAATGTTTTACAGGTTGGTTGTGTAACAGAAAGTTCTGGCAGCAAAATGCCTGAATCTGCAAATAACTCATTAAATTTGGACCATTTTGTTGGTGTACACACCACTTTTGGCAGCAGAGAACGGTTTGTTTTGATACCCGATCTCAAAAAGCTGCACAATGGGGTGGTGTGGATTGGATTCAGGTCGGACGTGTCAGTGTTGTGAGAGTGTGTGTGACACGCAAAAGCATTTCATGAGTAGAGTCCCAATGGAGGAAATAGAGATTAGTCCACTGGTAAAAAACAAAACAAAAACAAAACAAAGAAACGTACTCATAAATCTCAGCCAGAGTCTGTGAGATGCAAGACCAGTTGGAATGAAACAGATGAAATATAGGCTTTAAAACAGCTCAAAAAACGTTAAAAAATGTGACAAAAGTCAATGATATCTAAGGATATTTCATTGCAGTTCTAAGAATCAAAAAGTCCTTTCAAATCAAATGGGTAAAAGAAATGTCCACAGGGAAGTGATAGTCTATGGACAGTCATCGGCTTTTGGAGGGAAACTCCAGTGTCAGTCCAGCCGTGTAGAGCCATGGTGCACTGGTTAGCTTATAGCCAACCCACGTGGGGAATGGGTTGTCAGTGAAGCTGGCACTGAACAAACCTTTCACCCTTTTAACTACGTGTTGACGTTGTTGTTTCTGACGCTTTAATCCCGAAAGAAGGTAGGAAGGCTAATTCTTTTATTTATTTATTTATATCCTCAACGTGCATTCCGACCCTATTTAGACATAGACGTTATTTGAGTACACAGAAATATCCCTTTGTTTATACCCAAGTGGAGAATTCGCCCTTTTTCTGAGTTTTTGACGGAACAGAACTTGCGTCTGCCACAGATTCTTTCAGAGTAGCAGCAGTATTTATGTTGGCGCCATGTGTTATCAAGTACAGCTCCTCTATTATTTGGAGGTGCAGGAATGGGTGAGTGTTGTCGGTGTTTTCTGGATTCTGATCATCTTACGTGGGCTTCTCGCTTAACTAGTTGCAGTGGCATCAGATATACCAAGATTGACAAATGTTTTCTCTGAACAGATATGTCTATACGGAATTATTTTTGGAAAATGGAGAGTTGTCTGTTTCTAATTTCCGTTTCTAGCAATACTCAAGAGTGGCTGCACCTCATCCCTTTGGAGTGAAACGCAACCAAGTAGAGCTTAGCGGGAACTGGACTTTAAATAAAGAGGACAGGATTGAAAACTGACCCGCACAAAATAACATGGACTTAAAAGTAAGTTGAAAGGAAGGTTTAAATTTGATCTAAGCGATACTTTAGCTGTGATTTTTTTGCCGTAAATTGTGTGTCATTTTAGACTCAGACTCAATATTAAAGCGCTGAATGAAAACCTAATCTCTTGTTGTTAATGTGAGCGAGTTGGAACCCAAAATATATGTACAGTGTGTGGGCTTCAAAATCCGTTCAAATCTGGTGATTAACCGTAGAAGCGCACTGGAAATACACAATACATAGCATAAAGAAACATAATATACTGTATGATATAGACTTCGCTTTATCACTTTTCAAGCGAGTTTTCTGTTATTCCATGATAATGAATGCGTCCTGACGCAAAGAACTTTGAAGCACATACTATGCACAGTTTAGTTCCACCCACTGCCGTAGGGGGGCAGTAGCGCACAGAGAACACGGGCATCACTTGGCACAAGTTGAGCGCGCATCACCGGCTCAATTCACAAAAACTGCCTCCGTGCGTAATGAAAGCTCGCTAACGACGCACACGGAGCGAATCGCGTCTGGATACGGGTCCATTTCTAGCGGTGATCGAGCTTCCAGGTCCAGTTGAGAAGGTGGAACTAATGCAGCCGCGCTCCTCGGGGAGTTTCTGACAGAGCCGTTTGTGGGTGAAATCATTAGAAATAACTTTCGCCGCGGGGACGCGCTGATTCACATCCCCGCGCCGGCCGAGGTTTATTGGAAATTTCGGAAGTGGGTGATGTCAGGAGTCCGTCTCGCACACTTGACAGGCGAGCAAATTCAATTGGACTGACTCCGCCTCGCTCATGCGGGACTTGGTCCGCGGACTCCCCACACCAGTCTGTCTGACGCAGCCTGCTGGTCTCTCCTCCCACGGTCACTCAGCCACCAGTGGATCCAGCCAGGGCTGTTCACCCGCTGCGGAGTGCGTGTGGCGGCAGAGCAACATGTCCCCAGAGTGGAGACGGGAAAGACGCACCGGGGACTCGACGTGGACCGTGTTTGGACGGGTCCGAGAGGTGTGGGTCTGCTGCTGGATTCTGCTGATGGCCATGCCCGGTGCTGACGCTCAAGGTAAGCCATCGTCTTGCTTCCCTCTCTGTCCTGGAGTCAGCAGGTGCGCGTCGTGAACGAACCTGCTCAGAATGCAAAACTCATGATTCATATTTTCCTGGTGAGGAGTCATAGCAAACATGTTAATGTTTGTTCACAAGTTAGAAGCATCGAACCCCAACAATGAAATAACAAATCGTGCGTTTGTGGAGCGTCTTCGGAGCCCTGCTTTCTGGTCATTTCTGTCACATGAACTCTTCATGCTGGATGTGATCCCTCCTCTGATATTAAACCCTTGGAGCAGGTATGACAGCAGCTCAGCTCACCCAACAAGCCAGTGTTGGAAGCATTAAAAATGAATTGACTCTATTGTGAGGCCGAACTTATGAAGGAGTTTATTTGTTGCCACCTGGCCGAGGTCTGTGCCTCTAACTCAGGCAGCTTTCAGTTTGCCAAACTAAGTACTGTACATACATCCCCCGCCCCTCACAACTCCCCACCCCTGCATGCAACACATCACCGGACATGCGCCATGTAAAGTACAAGCAATTGATAAGCATTCCAAAGCTATAACGCTGATAGTTATTAATCTACGCAGGCGTCTTAATGTTAAAAGTGCTGATAAATTATAAATGACATTTCATAATACACGCTCTTGAATGAGGCTTGGATGAATGCAGACGTCTTTCAGTCTGTTTTTTTTTTTTTTTTTCCCATGAGCATTAACCAGGATTATTTGTGGGTTGCGTTAACCATTCAGTTCTGGGTGTTTAACTGTGAATGACAAGTGTTTTTATAGCAGAAGTCAATGAGATACGTGCGGCGTCTCGACTCTCCTTAGATGGATTGTACCTACAGGTCACTTTAATAGCGGCGGCAGTCATTTACGTCTAGCTGTGGGGAAGAGAAGCAAGGTCATTATCTGAAGGCCAGATTACATTTGCCTAATGTTCAGGTCTGCACACTTGCTGTCTCCAAGTAATGTGCGTGGATGAATAATTCACATGCATGGTTTGTTTGGCGACACTGCGTGAGCTACAGTGGAGTCAGTGTGACCTTTCCGACGGCCGTTGTCGGCGGTTGACCTGCGCCTCTTGACCTGTAGGGTGGTAATAAGATCCGCCGTTTAATGTTGGATATAAGCGGAAGCTGGGGGCTTTCCTCTGTGTGGGTCCTTAAATTCGATTTTGAATTTTCAATATCGCGATTAGTCAAGTGGCGGCGAACCCTCAGAAGAGTCTTTCCTAGCTATGACGGTCAAAGGTGGGGGAGATCCAGGATGCCCAATTTAGAGTCATCAATTCATTTTTTTCTGGACTGTGGGAGGAAACCAGAGTGCTGCAATATATTAGTCTTGCAACCTCAACCTCAAGTCCACCCCAAGACCGTAGCTCGGACGGAAGCCTGGATTCATTCTTCATTATGGTTTCCACTATTCCACTATACTGTCCACTATTCGGGGTGGAGCCCTCTCTAGGGTGCCCCCTACCTGTAGCCTGTATCTGCTGGCTTCAGCACCTCTGTTCCTGGCGTCGAAAATGTGCTACCCGGTGGTGTATTTTCTACTGAGCGTAGCATCCGGATGACTGTTTCACCAACTTTGTTGTGGGCGTTTCTCTGAAATGGTTGTTGAAATCTCAAGGGTTTACAGCAAATAGTGCCATCTAGTGGCCTCTGAAAATGATAACACTGTATCATGAAGCCTCATGAGTCCATCACTATGTAGAGAACAAACTACATTACTGTCATCCATAACTGAATATAAAACTTAATTTTAAGGTAGAACACACACATTTCTCTGCTGTATTTAACTTCGATTATTGAACCTTTATGGAAGTTTGTTCTTAATTCAAGTCCTTATTGTTGACACAAACTTTGTTCTCCAGTGTCATCGTAAATTACACTTCATGCTTATACTGTCAAAGTACTTTTAAGAAATTTATTTGCACGAGATTGCAACAGCTGTTGGGGCTTTGATGTGAAGTGAGTAATACGTCAAGGACAAAGCAGAAACCGTGTTTGTCCCACGTTGGTTGGTATTTATGGATAGATTGGAGCATAAATGCCACATTGGAGATGAAAAGGAAGGGCTTTTGTTACACCTTTATCTGTTTTCACTGGGTTTCAAAGCATCCAGAATAGAGTTGTTATCGTTGCATCTTCAATCGCGACATGACTCGCGTGCCATCAGAGAAGGAGACTTATTCCAGGAGTCTCTTGCTAAAGCAGCATCCACTCATTTGAATTTGGCTTCAAACGGCAGGTAGGATGGAGGAGCAGCGTATAAACACAGGATGGACCCATTTATTTATACGTTTCTCTGTTAAACAAGCATGTGTTTTGTACTATGCAGTGGCCTCCAATTGTGCCAATTCAAGACTAGTCATAAGGTCCCAACTTTCTTTAAAAGTACTCATTGAATTCCATAAATCCTCGCCCCCCTCCTTTAAAGATTTAGCACCAGCTGCCACTGGTTGTCATAAAAAAAGGTAAATTGATGAAAGATCCTGCGTGGTTTATCGGAGTATTGAGCCATGAATATTCTCATCAGCCTTGATAAATGTTCACATTAAATATCATTTAACCCCATGCCTCCATTTGCACTACATTGTAATGGTTTTTATTACAGGATGACGAGCAGAACTGCGGCGGAATATCCATGTTCTACTACAAGAAAATCTGACATTGTAGTCATTAAACAGAAAGAGATGAGGAATGCTGTAGCGTTGCTCATTGAGCGCAATGATATTGGTGTTTTTCTGTATTTGGCATCATAAAACACTTTAATTTAAAAAGCCTCAAAACAAAAGAGTAATATTTGGCCCTTGTTTTTGTAGTGTCTTGTGTTGCTCTGAGAATACATTTCCACAAGTCTTGTGAATCATAGTTTTTAAGTCACAATTATGTAACAGAAAATGATAGGAGTCACAAGTGCAGTGTTTTCTACTTATGGATGTGTATAAAATTAAGATTTGCATTAGGCTGACTTTTGCTCGGATCCTATTTTAAATGAAGCTATAGGGACGGATTTCAGTGGAATTTGCAGGGTTTGTTGATCAGGTGATGGAGTGTTGGCTCTGTTCGGACCCATAAATCTTTTGAAGGATTCATCACTCTCTGTCAAAGCTCCAACAATTTTCCTTTTGTGTCTGTTGTGTTGGCAAGTTCTGGAACGCTGCTGCTCCCAGCTCGCCCATTTTGCACATTGCTACTACTACGTGTAACATAAGGTTGTCAAATGACCATAACTTCCGGACTATAAACCACAACTGAACCCTGCGGCTTATACAAAGACACTATATATGTATTTTAGCAGGCTAAAGAGCATCATGCTTCCAAAATACTGAGCCTTGTCACATCCAACCGATGACATCATAGGTGTTTCAAAGCGCTTGAAAGTCACAGTTTTCGACCGCATGTCCACAGCTCCAGCAACAGAGCGGTGTGCTGGAGGGCTGGAGACGAGAAGGAGCAGCTGAGACCAGCTGTGGTGTCGGAACTTTGGACGCACGAGCGAAAACAGTTGAGCGCTTTAATGTCGATAAAAGATGTGAGGAGTTCATGACTCAAGTTCAGAACATTGCCCAGTTTCATGAGTCAGTCTGGATGCTGGACAACTAGTTTAGAAGTGGTCCTCATTCATTTTTTATAAAAATGAAAACATATTATGAGCAGCTGGGTGGTTTCACTTTTCCACTTCTTCATTGACTTCATCCCATGTGTTGTGTTTGTTGCTCTATCATCCTGCTGTTTGTATTGCGTGTTGGTGTTAATCCACTGAGCTCAGACCAGTGGTGGCGCCGGACTGCAGACTCCTGAGTCGATGACTCTGCTCCGGTCAGGGAACTTCCCGTTGCTCCTCATTCTCAGCCAAAACTAACTCTCAATGTCTGCCCATTTTATTTCACTTGTAAGCTGTAACCCGATTCATTTTTGTCTGCCAAACAAATAAGATTGATTTATTGACCCTTTCTTCCGATCATGCAAAACAACAAGCGTATTAATACCCTTGGAGCTTTAGTTGAATTCATTACCAAACAGGGGTTACATTTTCACTTTTGTTTTGGCGTTTTTGAATTCAGAATTCTCCCTTTCGTGGGTGGATCTTTGCTCTCCTTGTCCTCACATCACAACACTCTCCTTACGAGAGCGAGAGCGCTATAATCCCTTTGCTTGTTTGTTTGTGAACAGGTCGCTCTAAAGTGCTTCAAACCTTATCAGTGAGGAGTCTCAGCCGTCTCTTATTATGCAGGGCACAGTTCTCCTGGCTGTTATTAACATCCCTTTGCTTGAGGTAACATGACCAGAGTGTGCTACCTTTCCTCCACAAACAGACCTCTTTCTCATCTTTCTTCGGTCGCTATTCAGACCCCTGGAACGTCCCCGGCTGCGCAATTAGCATTGGTGATAGATTCACTTCTCAGTCTGCCTGCTCTTTCAGCAGAGGAGGACTTCCTCCATGGTGCACAATTACTACATTGCAGAGAAACTGTCACAGTCTTCACAGGGGGTCTTTTTCTTTTTTTCCCGCGGTGTCCTCAAGTAAGATCCTGTCCTCATGGGGAATCTGTGTTTGCAAATTACTTGCACACTGGCTGTGGCTGTGCATAAAGCTGGAGATTCTAGCTGCTCCCAGAGCGCCGAGAGTCTCCAAGGATGTCAAAAATTAGGCGACACAAGCACATTAGGCTCCCGGGAAAGTGAAGGTGGCATGTACTTGTTTTTCAGCAGGTTCCTTCTGCAGCTCCTGCTGTGTTAAATACTGCTGGCTGTTCTGGTGCAGAACCTGATTGAGTCCACAGGGGAGCCTTCTACTTACGACTAACAGTCTCTGCCAACCGTTTAAAGACTCATTTCACAGTCTGGTTCGGAAAACAAATAGGTGAAAGGTTTGTCATGGAGTTCGCCTCTTTGTTTCTACTCGTCGGCTTGCATTGAATGAGTGAAGGACCATTTTCAGATCAATATGGCGAGCCGCTGGGTCAAATTGTACGTCTACTCCAAGGCTCTCCCAGATGACATAACCCCCATTTCTTCAACTCCACGTTCCATTCCTACTCACCGCAAACACAAGACTATCTAACTCCGCCATTCTGGGTTGGAAATATTTTTGTCAAACCATGTCATGAGATTCATGCTTTTGGATCGCTTGAAAACTTGAGTCTTAGGGTGAAGTGAACAACAGATGTTTGGATCCACAAATATTTCCTTTTTTTTTCTGTAGCACAAGCACCTTGCGGGTGAGTTCCGGAGCTACCGGTACAGCTCTACCAGTGAGCTTCTTGCTCAAAAGCTACCAAATAATATTGATAAAATAAACTTGAGGTAAAAAGATAAATCCCTATACGAGTGCAGGTGAGCAGCTTAGTGGTCTTTGAAGAAAGGTATCTTCAGTACATTATGCTTACTGCTCATTGCTTATGCAAAGAAGCCCAGAAACCTTTAGGCAAATAAAATTCACAGGGCTCAGATACATCATCTCCTCAGTCTTTCCTCTGGTCATATCCATCACTCAAAATGAAGACAGCTTCTAATGCAATCGACGCTGGCTATGTAAGAAAGAAGAGGACTTGGACCAAACTATACCTTTCAGTGTCATTTATTTTATTTTTTTTTTGCTTTGGCAAGAAGCAAATTGTTCCCTCTGACAGAGGACAAAGAGTTTCCATCCAAAAAAAAAAAGTATTTTTGGTGTGATATTGTTGACTCAAATCAAAGCAGAGATTGTTGTAGCGATGACGCCGCGGCGCCAAACAACTTGTCATCTGCTGTCAAAGTTGTTCGTGCAGTGGAGTGAACCGTCAAATGGAGCTCTGCAAACACACGAAGCCACAAACACCGGCTGCATTGATTGGGATTCATACCTATGAGAAGGCGACTCGTGCGTCTGCGGGTGTTTGCATGTGCGTGTCCTTGGTGGCGGTGAATCTTTCCCGTCTATTGAGCTTTAATCTCGATCTCTCGGCGTTGACGTCCCGCCAACCAGCAGCTGCTATAATTTTCTGGACCCGCATTATTATACGGCTTGACAGCTGTCAGCCATTTCCAAATCTTTAAATCTTACGATAATCCGCCATGCTTACAAAAAAAAAAAAAAGCATTTGTTTAAAACACTCGGAATCCTTGTGTGATTAAAACTGCCTTCTCTAATGCAGACGGCAAATCATATTTCATCTGTGACGCACACAAACAGAGAGATATAGAGAAGTCGATGCGTATGAGATTAAAGAGCCCCATCAAGAGAGATATCATGCACATTTTATGGAATCGATGGCGTCTCTGCTTCATCACCCGTCGATGGAAACGCTGATGGAAGCGCTGAAATGACTGTAGTCGAGCCACTTACTTGTGACTCCCTGCCATGAAGTGTTTACTACATTTAGCTTTATCTGTTAATCTGTTTTTTATTAACGCGCACATTCGGGTCACTCTGCTTAATTCCGATGGTCTGGCAGCGTGACGCTCTCTGCTTTTGACACATTGACATAAATAAGTAATGGCTTTGACTGATGATGTCATTAATAGAGGCACAACGCTGCGGCCTCGTAGCACGAAGGTCACATGTTCAATTCATGAAGCTTTTGAGTTCTTCTCTGAAGGTTCCGACCGGACTCAGAGACAAACATATGAATGAGAGAACTGGGATCTTGAGGGATCTCAGTTTCACTTAGTGATAAAAAAGCTTGCTCCTTGCTCAGTGACCAAGGGGGAGAATCCAGGAGACCCTTTACACCGCCGTCCAAATTCCAACTTCCTCTGAGAGTGTTCTCCAACCAGCTGGAGGCGCGAATACCAATGGAATTTTTAGCTCATGTTGGAAGAAAGTGAGTTGAAGAGGAGGATTTCTGAGGAGGATTCGGCATCTGCCTGCTCATAGCCTCATTTGTGGCCACCATCTTGGGGTGAGTGTTTGCTCCAAGAATTCGGGATGTCACAGTAGAGAGTCTTAGACGCCCCCTGGACACCTCTCTGGTCAGGTTACATTGTGTCTCACTTGGAAAGAAAATTGGTAAGGAATTGGACAGAATTTTTTGGGGTTGTTGAAGTCTGTGCTTCTTTGATCAGACCGCTGCCTCTGCGACCCTCCCTCAGTTCAGAACAGAAGTATAGAAAGATGCAGGCTCCGCCCCAGGGTTAGCAGTGTATGACGGAAGTACGCTGGGTGTTGCTTTTGTCAGTGTATAGTCAAGTTTATTTTGCAATGGCTGCGCTACCTGTCAGTTGAGGGAGACTCCTCCCCTTGTACGACAAGCTCCCCACAAGTTTCCTGCATCAACACTCTGTCACGTCTCATATCTGATTTGAAAACAAAGCATACCACACTGAACTGGTGTGGGATGCTATTTGTTCCATATTGTCCTTGAACGCACCGCGACACACTATTTGAGCCGCTGTTTAAGACGAAGCAGAGTGGTTCTTATATAAAGTCTTGTTTTCACGTTGCGGTTTGTTTGTCAAGTTGTGGTTTAACATGACATTTGATGTAGATATAACCGTGTTCTGCGCACTGAACACTGTCTTCTGATACAGAGTTCAATTACGTGTTAAACTGATGACAATATTAATGTAAATAACTTCAGCTATGATGGAAGGTTCATGTGGAATAATTGCTAGTGATAAGCAGATGAGGCATCATGAAACAGTGTTGATACGTTGATGAAACAGTGTCTTAATTTTCAGAGGTAGCTAGATGGCGCTCTTGAAATGATGTGAGGTTTCATTGAAGTGGTTTTACTGCAGACAGTGCCACCTGGTGGCCACTGACAATTAGGACACTGTTTCATGAAACCTCACCAACCCATCACTTCTTTAAAAAAATATTTCAAGCTAAAATCATTTAGAAATGTGTTTCTAACAACAAATCTGCTTCGGCCTTGAAGCGCTTTAGAGTGTCACTGCTGCCGCTCTCTTTCGTGATTGAAAATATTGACAGTCCATGCCTATGTATTGACTGTTGATCGGCTATAGATCTGGTGAGTTCTGTTGCTATTGAATAATGCAAATCATTTTACTATTCATTTTCAGCGCTTTTCATTGTTGAAGCTGAAGAAAAACAGAAATCTCTAGTGGATGTGTGCCTTCAGAAAAGGCTGTTATGAGCGTGTTACTGTACCGAAGTAGGAAGCAAATAACAGACTGTATTTCAAACATCTCTTAGCAACAACCTCAATCGAACGCTCCGTCGCCCTTGGCAGATAATAAATCTAAATCCCCTACAGGTGATGAAATTATTGCGCTTCCTGAACTTCAGGAGCTTGACTTGCGTCAGAGTCCCGCGTGGGGCCGGGTGACACGGGACTGACTGCGCCGTAGCTTCCTTCATGTGCGACATGTGCTTTGTTGAGAAGCGCTTCATTAGAAATGTTATGTGAACAGATGCTACGCTCACATTTGGACTAAACGCCTGTTTTCTCGACCAGCGAGACACTTGCACAGCCTCAGGTGAAACACAGTGACAGCCAGAGCCCCCTCCCCTTCCCCTCCCGCCCGATGAACAAGAACATTTCTTTAAACTTATTCCCGGCTCCTGCGGAACGTGACAAAAATGAATGTGATTTTGTTCGATGAGGAATCAAATCCGTTTAAGGGTGACTAACGCTCACAATCAGATGGCGGAGGAACAATACGGCGGCTGCAGTGTCAACATTTCTTAGCTTCAGGAGGCCTTTAATTGGCTTAGTCGAGCAGCAAAAGTGTGTTTATAGTTCATAATGGAAATGTAATCAAATTAGCTGCCACTGCGGGCGCTGGCATTCACCCTTCGCCCAGTAATTGCCATTTGCCCCAAGGGGCTGCGGTAATGGCTATTTGCATGGAGCAAAGAGACGCGTCTCCCACCATGTGTCGTGCTGCCATATTAGTCAGACGGCCTGAAAATATGACTTACCATGCTGGAGTTGGCTGGTGCTGCGTTCAGCACTTAGGATGTGAGGGTTCTTACGGATATTTGGACTGGCGGAGGAGCAACACCAGAGGCGTTCCTGGGAGTCGAGGAGGCCATCTGGGGAAGTGGAATAGAAAGAGGAGAAAATATCAAGTCAAATAAAAGTAACTACACGTTAAGATACAGTTGCAAAAGAAAAAAAAGTAGGTGGACCCTTTGGGAGTACTTGGATTTCTGCATAAAGTGGTCATAAAATATGTTTTGATCTTCATTTGAGTCACATCACTTGGCAAACACAGTCTGCTTAAACTAAATCTGGATGGAAAAAAATACAAGTTTTCATGTTTTTAATTTCGACACAACACGTAAACATCCACAGGGCAGGGTGGAAAATCTGGGGAAGTGGAACACTGCCAAAACTACCTTGCTTTTTAGGAGAATATAGTATAAAAAGTAAGTAAAAAAAAAAAAGTCACTAGACATTAAGATACAGTTGCAAAAGAAAAACGTCTGTGAACCTGTTGGGATTACTCGGATTTCTGCTTAAATTGGTCATGAAATATTTTTTGATCTTCATTTCTTCAGCTAATTCTGGATAAAAAAGTTTTCATTTCAACACAGCATGTAAACATCCACAGGGCAGGGTGGAAAATATAATATAATATTAAAAAAAATTGAAATAAAACTTAGTGGCCATGTAGATAACTGACTTTGTTCCCTGCACCTGTAAAATGTCTAGTCGCTTGACTTCATTCCATTTGAATGGCTACTAAACAGAGCAAAAATGAATCAGGAAATGTAAATAAATATGTACGTCGTAATATTTTAAATTATTATTTTCAATTTACGTTTTGTAATTGACGTAAATGTCAAATCAAATTGTCTCTCAAAATGTACCAACATACACTAAACAGAAGCAAGGCAATTGACACAGAAGGATATTATATATATTGCATATAAAGGGTCCTGTTGCCAGTGCCTCTTGCCCCAGGTAGCTGGGAGAGCACAAAAAGGGATCAAGAACATGAATGAACTCTCTAAGTAGCTGTTATTTAAGCAGCATATTGCTATGAGGACAAGGAAGCATGGAGAAAGACTTGAACAGATGTGGCTCTATTTTAATCCTAGTGACGATCCAGTGAAGCTTCATGAAACACTGCCCTCTTTTTTAGACCCCAGTAGGAGGCACTCTTGGTTGAAAAATGAATCTGGGTTTCTCTAACACACTTGTTCAAATCCAAAGATTTTACAGCAGAGAGTGCCATCTAGTGGAAAATGAAGACACTGTTTCATGAAGCCTCACAAGCCCATTTTTTATCAAATATTTGGACTAAACATTTCACTTTTTAAGAAAGAGATTGCTCCTGTAACATTACATTATTATTTTCTCTTAATGTTCACAAGTCATAACATTTTAAATAACAATTTCGCTTTCAATATGAACAATATTATTTTAAATATTCATAATGTCTTGCTTATTTTTCTGAATGTATCTCATAAATGTTGATAATGTTTTTGGCGTTAAAGTCGGCGAGACAGCGGTCGCAGTAAACACTGCATATTTAAGACCCTTTGTTTGAGGTTTAAGACTAAGACGCCAAAACAAGCTCATTGTGGCGCCTTGAAATGAGGTTAAATATTTGTTAGATCTTTGCTCCAAATCTCCTGCTGCACTCACGAAAAGTTGCATTGAAAATAAAACATGTATGAACTTTACTTTATATTCCACGCAATGAACTCAACATCAATAATTTAGCTCCACGACCACATGGGATGGATTTTTAGAAATTGCATTTCTGTAGGTTCTAATTCATTCCGGTCATTGTGCTTGGGGGGATTTAAATAGATCTGCCCCTCAGGTTTTGGGAGACTGAAAGCTTCTTTTGAAAATACAGACTCGCTCTGCCTAAAATGGGTTTAGAATGAGACATAAATTAAAAATGGAGCGCCATTAGGGCAGGGAGCACAGTGGGGAAGTATTTCAACCCATAAGTCAAATCCTTCCTCGTTCGTCATTTTGTCTGGGGTCCTGTTCGCTGCGCGGCAATTCATCCTGCGTGACAATAAGGTGACTAAGAAAGTAATTATCAAGGTACGACATGACGCCGCAGCCAAATTAGAATTCCACTGAGGCCACGCTACAAAAGGCCACTGTCATGAGGGGCCAACAAATAGTTTGAAAGATTTGTGTGTGAAATGAAGTATATATATATATATATATATATATATATACTTCATTTCACACACAAAACTATATATATATATATACATATATATATATATATATATATATATAAAAATTAGAATTTTAAAAATGAAAATGCATTTCTTTATACATAGCGAAGTACTTGTATAAAGCAATAAAACAAACAAAAAAATATAATAATAGAAGGTTGCACTTAATTGCTGCAAATACATATATATCAAATATTATAAATAAAATATCAAATTAATAATACAAATGCTAGTTTACATTTTTAATTTGAAGGAAAATAAATCATAAAAAGGTCAGTCGCATGTAATATTAATACACATTTCAGATGTCTGATTTCCTTCTTAAAAAAAAAAAAAGACAGATGCAAAAGAAAAAAAGTAGGTGGACCCTTTGGGATTACTTGGATTTCTGCGTAAATTGGTCATAAAATATGTTTTGAGCTTCATTTGAGTCATATGTTTTCATGTTTTAATTTCGACACAACACATAAACATCCACAGTGCAGGGTGGAATATATATATATATATATATATATATATATATATATATATATATATATATATATATATATATATATAATAAAAAAAGAAATAAAACTTAGTAGCCATGTAGATAACTGACTTTGTTCTCTGCACCTGTAAAATGTCTAGTCGCTCGACTTCATTCCATTTGAATGGCTACTAAACAGAGCAAAAACGAATCAGGAAAATAAATAAACACACATCACTTGGCAAACACAGTCTGCATACACTAGTTCTGGATGGAAAAAAATATAAGTTTTCATGTTTTAACTTCGACACAACACGTAAACATCCACAGTGCAGGGTGGAAAATCTGGGGAAGTGGAACACTGCCAAAAGTTGAAGTATTTTGAATTGTTGAAAAGGAATTGAAAAGATAATGAAAAGTCAGTAGCAACGTGACTGGTTGAATGTCACAACAGCAACTTCTGACATGTGGAGTTTCTCCACTGTGGGGCAAATAAAGGGTCTAATCTCCACACATGGCCCCCGAACAGGACTATGGCCAGGTCTGGAAATCCAGGAAAAGGGTTAGCTAGGGGTCTGACATATTTATGAAACTCCAGGAATGCTCCGTGGTTATGTGACGGAGGTTCTGCTACGTCACTGTCATGACACTCCCTCTTTCAATGCTTTCTCCCATGTAGATGAAGCTCAATCTCTGGAGAGCTCCTTCTTGCTCTCTTGAAAAACACCCGTGCTACTCTGTTTTCATTTTTCAAGAAGAGTAACACAGTGACTGAGGAGGCCAGTCCCTTATTTAGAAGCAGGTTTTAATCACATAGCTCTGAGTGATTTGGTTTCTGTGTCTACTGTTTACAGATGAGAGAGCGAGGAGGGGGATTGGCCGCGAGGGGAACAGACAAAGTATTAATTCTCTCTGGCTCGCAGTCTAATGAATCTGACTGGGGATAAGAAGACACCTCTTTGACAATAACAAACAAAAGGAGTCTGAGCTGGGACTGGAATTGAAAGACGACGTGACCTTGAAACGAAATGCGGCTTTAATTGTCGGGAGCTGAAAAAAATGCCGCTTCAGCAAATCACCGCCGTCGGACGTTAAAAGTCCCTCAAAGTGGTGTCATTACTTTCATCTTCGGGGACGAAAGAGGGATTGTGGCGAAAGCCGCATTCATCGTCCATACATTGGTCCAAAAGCCTGCGAGCAATGCCATGTAAACATTGAAGCAACAGAAAGGCTAGCGACGGAGAGCCGCGTCGGGAAACAATGGTTTTCCCGGAATAATGTGAGCAGAACAGAATCTGTGCTTTTATTCAGCCCGACCCTCTCGGGGGTTGCTGAGTGTATTCTTGTGTTGTGAATAAAACGGCAAAAGCGGCAGGAAGACACTGCGGAGTGATGGGCACATGTTATCTCTTTTTTCCCGGGAAGAAAATACAACCCATTTTCTTTGTGCACTCACATGAATAAAAGTTTGACATTCAACACCGTTCATCCTCCGACATCAAACAAAACAGTCCAAAACTTCCATAACCTGTCCTTCCTCTGCCGGCAGTGGTGATGTGAACTCGGCGGACGGCTTTTGGTTCACTATTATCAAGGACGTTTTAATAAAGAACCAGAAAAGGGCTCCTTTTAATAGACGTCTAGTCAGTTCAGCGGCATACTTCGCTGCTTTTACTGTTATGTGTGCTCACTAGAATGCAACCAGACGTTTTAAGCTTCATGTGTCGGAGGAGATGAAACTGTAAAGGCTCATTTATTCTACATTGATATTGCAGTTCACCAATATATCCACCAGGGGGAGCAGCACCGAGTCAAGAGTTAAAGACAACTCCAAAACCAACATGGCAACTGTGAAAGTATTGGTGATGTAACTCTTTCAGAAAAGACGGCTGTTAAATTTATCGTGTCTGGAGGACAGAGAATTTACTGCATTGTTATGTCTTCTTCATATCGCGTCGTAACAGCAACACTGCCCCCACGGTGAAGCATTGTGAGTCAATAAACAGCAATAGAAAGTAGCCAAAATGTAGCTCATAAACCCTTAAGGGCCACATATATGACACACAATATGGAATGGCCCCTGGCATTGTCTTTAATATACGTTAGTATATTAGTAGAAGAATGCAGTCACTCAGTAATGGTGGGGGCTGCAACCCAAAACCACTTGTGGAAAGTGAAAAACTGAAATTAAGCTGAAGGTCTTCATGAATTTAACCTCTTTTAAACCAATTCCACTCTTGTTTTCCACCGTATTCCAAATCTTACCTCTGCCTTGCTTGCCGGGACTCCTTGTGGGCCTGCCCTCAAAACAACAGCATGCTTTTGAGAAGTATGGCAGGAGACATAGCAATAGCAAATGCAAGTCTCTGGCAGAGCATAGACCTGGAATGGTGTTTCTTCAAGTGCTAAACTGAGACTAGTACGTCTGTCAGGAAACATGAGGAGGATAGCCAAGTGTGTGTGTGTGGTGAATGAGCGGTAATCGGACTTGGATCTTGTGGGTTGTGTTATTTCATAAAGCAAGAACTATAGACACAATGACTGACAGAGCGATAGAGGACAAAGAGAGAAAACCAAACGTTCAAAAACATTACACACAAAAGCATGACGGCCGTCAACAGAGTTAAAAGGAGAAATAAGAACAGAAACTACTTCAGACATCAGCACACTCACACAAGGAAGGAAAGAGAAGAGCACAAAAGAGGAAGACACGCGGCAGTCAATGCTAGCTAACAATCGAAATACAAACAAGAGCTCAAGAAATGCGTCAGGAGTGGAGGGAACGAATCCAGCGACCTGTTTACCGGCATGGAAGCAACTGGAAGTAGTGGAGAGCAGTTTCTGGAGACAGGAAGTTGATACAAAATAAAAGTGGATCACGGCATTTCAATTCGATGTAATACCTCTGCATTCCACTGTGACAAGAAATGAAACAGTCTTCCACTGGCACACCGTCATCCAGGATATCACTGCAGCAACACTACTTTCCGATGGTGGGAGGCGGTTACTTCACAGTTGCAAACCCATCGTATGCACTTCACATTGTTGGTGGGGGCCTTGCAAGTACAATGCCAAGGCAAGTGTTCGACAGTGGTGCTGCAGAAAATTGCCCAAACAGAACTGTTTTGTGTCGGTTAGTAAATTTAAATAACAGAAGTGGACTTTGATGGAGCTCTTGAAAACTGTTTTCAAGGCCTGAAGGAGCATTTGGATTGAAAGGGGGAATGTTTCCGCTATCCAAATGGCTGTTTTTTAATCCTCTCGGTACTGGAACATACAGAGAAAATACACCTCTCTAATACAACTACACCGGCTATTCTTATCTTGGAAGATTCATATATCAGTGCTATGGTGGAAACAAGTGAATACAATGGAGACCAAGCAGTGATAAGTATGAAAAACAAGAGTATTACTCTAATACAGATATAGTCCTGTGTCAACAGACGGGAATATGGCGTTGCTTTAAATGTAGCAGAGCCATGAAGATGACAACCGCTGGTCCTGAATCATAAAGAACATGTTTGTTACAGCATCCAGAGTGCAACCGCCTTCACATCCAACAGTCAGAGCTGCATCCTCCAGCTGATCCTGACAGATAGAACGTTCAAAGATGCGCACAAGCATGGGCCAGTGTCAGAGGTCAGCATCGCCCCGTCTTTATGAGCAGAGACAGCATCACTGAATCTTTTATCCCATCCTAAGCGTAAGATCTCTCCTGGACCGATCCCAGTCTCTCCATCTGCAGGGTTTAGTTTGCTGTTTCTGCTGCTTGGCAGGAGGCCGACAAGTCCCACTGTTGGGAGCCCACTTGGATCTCAATGCCAAGCACACAGTATTGACTAGGGCCAGAGTGCATGTCTATCCCTGCTGTCCGGTTCTTGACCACATCTGAAATCACCTTTTTTTTTTCCTCCGAATGTCTTCCTCCCCAGCTCTGCTCCCCCTTTTTGATGTTGCATCTCAACTCAGACGGTATCGGACGCCATTGTGAGTGCAGGATCAATATCAATAAACCCATTCCTCCCTGGAATCTCAACCAGTTTGTTGATAAAGGGGCTTGAAGGTGGTGCATGTTTCCGCTGGCCGTCCTTGCCTGAAACTTCGGCACAGTCGGCAACAGTGATGGGAGCTGACAGTCGTACTGTCAGTTGTACGGCTTGTGTCACATCTGGATTTCCTTTCTTCGGCCCCTCAGCTCCCGTCATAAAAGCACTTCAGGTTGTCGACTGAAAATATACGACAGGACTGGAAGGTCTTTTCCGTCTTGGGTGAATAAAAGCGACGGTTCATCCCTAAAGGCAAAGTGATGTACATATAACTGGAAATAAACAGCAGCCCTACTATATTATCACAATATTTATCATAAATATGAGCTTCAGAAGCATAGTGTTTGTTATTTTCCGCTTCGTGGAAGAAAAATAAAACCAGGCACTAAGTGAATTGCTGAATTGTATATGGAGAAAAACCCAGCTTTCCTCCTCGCCGTGCTCAGAGGGATTAATAGGTGGAGAGCAAAGTACTTGACAATGAAGCATGAGTCCGCCAATACGCAAATGAAGTCCACCATTTGTTTTACCTCTCGTCTTGCGGGATGAGTTCGGGACACAAATCTCTGGTGCAATGCGACTCTGGAAGTTCAGTGCAGGATCTCACTGAGCATGAGGAGAATATCGCGTTTAATCTGGAGTAGACAGCGTAAAAAAAAAAAAAAAAAAATCTCATAAAAAAAATATTCCATATTAATGATTTCCTGACAACAATAAAATGTGAATAGAATCCCAGGAAACATGACAAAAATGTGTCAACCATTCATATTCTAATGTAGTCCATTAGCGCGCGGTGCCACATGCCGGTGCTGTAAGTGCCACTGTATCTTTCTGTGTCATCTCTCAAACAACATTATTGTGTTGCAGACTGCGTTGTGTCGGTTTTATTTTGGGGTTAATTTGTCGGTGAGAGCGGGAGAGAGGCACCTGAGGGCACCGAGATGTTTGTAGCTTGGTCATAATTTGCTGAAAGTGCCAACAAATTATGACGCCACAAGCTATTGCTACACACTTGACTTTTTTTTGTTATTTTCAAAGTGCCCGCCTTCAGAATAATGTGAAACCTTCCCTTCAAAAGATAGATTTGATGTTATGCTTATCGCCCACCAGATCGCTTTTTGGGTGGTTTTTGGATTTCAGTTTTCGATTATTTTAAGCTTTAAAAATGTCAATTTTCTTGTGCAATAGTAGAATGTGAATATATTTTTTTCAAATCAGGGAAAGAACAGTAGTGGAACCCATCAATTTGTACTTGCCTGGCTTGATATCTGAGGTTAGCACACGCGGCTAAACCACAGTGACAGACAATTTAGACTCATTAGTTATATTTATATTCTGTGGGAGGAAATCAGAGTGTCTGTCGGATCCAAAAAAGGCATACAAACTCCGCCGATAGGGCTCAGGTTTGCCTCACTGACAGGGTTTCGGAAAGCTGGGACCTTCACGCTGTGAGGCTGCAGCTTTAACCATCTGGCTTATTCCTTGTTTTGCCAGGCAGGACTCGAGTTAGCTAGTCAGCATGAACGTCCCCATTAAAAATAAAATACATTTGGTACCAAATAAGTTTAAAACACTTTTCCTGTTGACTGAGAACGAAAGGAAAACTGTCTTTTAGTTATTTTTCTTCAGTTTTTAAACGCGCTCGCAAACACATTATCACGAAGTGGGTCTTTTTCCAAAGAATCCGCGGAAAGTTTAATGCTCTTTTCAGCACAAAGAATGAAAGTGGGGCATAGCCATGGTGTCTCGCGTGAATAGACAACATCAGAATCAGATATTTTAGCATGAGGCGTCATGTTCGGATGATCCTCTGTGCAGAGAGGCTTCCAAGTGAACCTGTCTGTCTGCCACGTACAAAAGCTGCCAAGAAGAGAGAAAGAGGAGCGGGGAAGAGAAATGAATATGACTGTCGGCATTGTGAGGAGGCCTTGGTGGGGGCGGGAATTAAGGGGTGGGCTATTGATGGAGGAAATAATGGTGAGCACTGCATCAGTGGGGTGGAGATTTCTGCCGTCTACAGTATCGCAAATCCAAAAGTCTGTGCGGATCTGATGGTAGCTAGGAAACAGCTGACAGTAAAATGGAGGGATCAATGGATTAGCCAGTCCAGATTGAGCTCAAACTGTAACCCGTTCCTCTTCTTCTGCTGGTTTTTGTATGAAATTACCTCCCGAATTCACAGGAGTGATTAACACAAGGCAGAAAAAAAGGCTGTCACTTACTCACAGCAGGGAACTCAAATTGAATCATCACACTGCGATGAGATGCCACCTCATAAGGTTGAAGGTTCGATTCCAGCTTGAGGCATCTGGTGAAACTCTATCTTTTTGTGTGGAGTTTCTGTCTTCTCCTGCTTTATGCAGTTGATGGTGCAAAATTTCTGAGCGATATGACTGGGGACCTGTCCAGGGTGTCCCCTACCTCTGCTTGACAAAAAAACTCAAAACTCTGACAGAAAGGTGGACCAGCACTTCCCTAGTTTTCCAGACTTGGCCTCTCAAGACAGTCCAAATTGAGTCCTTGTTTGAGCTGGGTCTTCGGTGAGAGGCTCAGAATAGAACACACATCTAGCTAGGGACCACTGGGAACCATCCCTTAGGAGGTGCTCCAGACACAATCCTAGAATGCTCTTGAACCACAAGGTTATTACGACCAGATAGTGTAACTTGCGTATGCAATTTTATCCCTGAACAGAAGGTCTCTGGCAAGTGGAAAGTTTGGACCTCTTCACTTAGGCTGTTGCCCCCGTGATGCAACCTCAGCTTTGGAAATGGAAACGGATGGATCCCCTTTGAAACATGACTTTATCTTGCTGGTCAAAAACACGATGCTGCTTCACACTCTTTCAGTCATCATAACCACCGTCCGATCTTAACTTGTACTCGGCCCAGTTATTCACTGCTCTTAAACTCGCCAGGTCCTGGTGCGGGTCAATTCGTAATGAGGCCACATGAGTTATTTAATGGGCCACTGAGCATTTTTGGCTTATGTACTGATTATTTATTGGCTCCAGCAAACTTCTGAGTGTTTGCGAATGTGTGTCAGCGTCGGTTGACTGCTGGAACTTAAACAGCCGCGGGGCGAATCACGCCTCGACGTGAAAAGAACATTGTTACTGAACCTGTTAAACTGCAGCTCTGCGAGGGCCACCATTGTTGTGTGTTTCTCCACAACCATGGAACTGTGTGTATCAGAAATTGGTGACCAGAAGGGTCAGCGTTGTGGAAGGAGTTAAGCAGAGATGCTAAAGTCGCACAAGAGTAATCCGGGCAAACAAAGACATTCCATCCGAGCGAGAAGGATGCACTTGTCAGATCCGATCATTGTTGCCGTTTGTGATCTGAGTGAGATTCCCTGTCACCAGGGTTTGAGACACCGCCTGTTTAATTCTGCAGGGGGCCGTTACATCCCCACTGCCTCATCTACTGTCTCCTCTTGTCTCACAGCACAAGAAAACAGACCACCACAAATAGACGCAAGCAACCCCCATTGGGTACAATGACTACTCCGCGACAACACTGTCCGCTTTTTTTTTTCAGCAGTGGAGATCGAGCGGACATGTGAACACACTTTAGACTGACAGCGAGGTTCTCCCAAGATGGCGAAGCCAAACTGGATCAGCTTCACATGTGACGTACATATGATGGCTCCAAACTGATTTGTGCTGCCTGACTGAGGACAGAAGCAACAATAGCAGGGACGGTCTGATCTGAGCGGAAGCCAATGTGACAAGTGACGGGTGCAGAAACCTTCAGGAAGAACTGTGCGTCACTGTCCTCAAAGCGTCTCTTGGTCAAGCGCTTTTAATTTAGATCAAACAATAAATTACTTTTTGTCCGTGGAAGGAAGTTTCAGCCGTGCTGCGATGGCGGCCTGCTCCTTCCCCGTGGGTATCGCAGATGGAATATGAGTCGGTGGGATCGTATCAGTTTAATGAAGTTGCTCCAGCTCAATGTTTAATTTCGTGAAATTCAATTAGAAAGCTTTATTTCCATTTTGGTAATCACTCAAGGGGTTGCTGTCATTAGATTATAGAGGGGAAATTGGAGGGAAAAATGTGTTCTTTGAGTGGATATTTTAATAGCTGATAGAGGGTATTTGTGTG